>NC_141534.1:6180000-6315000 GCF_021556685.1 Rattus norvegicus
TTGTTAGGTATACCCTTCTTATAGTGTCCAGGGAACTGATTCAAATTTTCAACATCTATTCGCTTCAGCAGATAAATCTGCAATGTAACCTAAAACTGACCCTTTGTGAAAGTTGGGGTCACTTGTCTCGTAACCAATGTAAGTTGACTTCTCTTATGAAACCCAGACTCTCTCGTAAAGGTTTCTACTCACAGCCACTTTCTCATCCTAAATATCCATACCATATGTCCCCAGGTAACTCTCTGACTAAGCCCAGGGGAATAAAAGTACAAGCAATCAGTTCATTAATGATTTTGATAACATTCTGCTTAGTAGTATAAGTTAAATTTTCTTAAGCCCTATTTTTAATGATGGTTAATAAGCACTTTAACCTCCCTAGTAGCCTACCACCTACCAGAGGTAGTTGAAAAGAAAGGATAAGGGGGATGTGGACCTGTTTAGAAATGGTTCTTTGGAGTAACTCCCATCTGTGTTGTCAGAAAATCAGCAATTTAGTTCACAGGTCAACAGAGGCACCTTGATCCACTTGCAAACACTTCACAGATACACCAGCAGCCTAGTTTTGTAGAGATAAGATAGGAAATATGAATCAACAGCTGTGACGTGACCTAGCAGGACAGCCAGGCCTCAGCTGAATCTGCATAAATCAGCAGGAGGGACCAGCAGGACAACCAGGAGAAGTTCTTGGCTGTACCTGTCTCAGCAAAGCAGATACCAGGAAAGACCCAAGACCGACAAGTGTTGCACAGCCAGCTTTATATGTAAACCTACACCAGCCTCCTTCACTGTCCATACTCCCTCCAAACATCATGTGTCCTCCATGTGTCTTGCCTCAGCATGTGTTCCTGTCTCAGCTGACATCACTCTGCCAATCAGTCAGAGTCTGTGGAAGCTGCAAGAAACCACAGCACACCTCCGGAAGGTTTTTGGTGTGTTTCTCCCTATGGAGTCCCAACAAATGCAGCTCAACCATGCGATGTAAGGCAGAACAATATATGCATATCATTAGTGAAGAATCCTTCATCCTTTCATGTGCTTGCTTTAGCAGAATATCTTCTCTCCTGTGTCTGCTTCAGTGAAATGTTTCTTTACAAGTCTTCCTTAGCCTTTCACCTGTGTTCATGTCAAAACACACTCCTTCATGTGTTTGCCCAAGCAAAACACCATCCAACACAACTGACTCTCCAAAGAACCCTTAAGTTTCCACTTCTTGTTATAAGAGAGATGTTCATATGTTGGTTAGGGTCAAGTAGATTCAAACTGTTCTTAAAGTTTCCACTTCTTGTTATAAGAGAGATGTTCATACGTTGGTTAGGGTCAAGTAGATTCAAACTGTTCTTAAAGTTTCCACTTCTTGTTATAAGAGAGATGTTCATACGTTGGTTAGGGTCAAGTAGATTCAAACTGTTCTTAAAGTTTCCACTTCTTGTTATAAGAGAGATGTTCATATGTTGGTTAGGGTCAAGTAGATTCAAACTGTTCTTGCCTTCCTTGTTTCAATGAAAAAAAGAAGTTAAAAAGTTAGGAATGGCCCTTTTACAAGGCCTCTATAGAAAACTCAAAGAGGACAAGTTCTATTATGAAGTAAAAGGTAGTCAAGATGCAAAACATAATTATTTTATGCTTTCAGTGGCATGGGAGTGAATCTAAACTGTGTACAAAAAAAATAGAGATTTAACAGTGATGTGTGATATTGTATGTCAATAATACAATAACTTCAATATTTTCCATGTCATACAACTTTTGAATGTACTCACAAACATAAGAATACAGAATAGAATTATAAAGCATATATAATGAAAGAGAAAAGTTAGACCGTTGGAATTTATGTATTAGAATCGAAGTAGAGTGATGTTTCATAATAATAACTTAAAATTCAGGTATCCCATGCAAAGATATTCACCTGTTTCACATCATGTGCTATTATTGTATGAGGTCTCAATAATGCATAATTGTTTACCAGTATACAACCAGAAATTAAATTTGCTATTTACTTTTTAAAAATAAGACATAAATGCAAACTGTAGAGCAGGTCTTTCTGGTCTATGCTTTGCATAACAGTTGTGACTAGTTTTATATGGATTTTTGTTGCTTAATGGCATAAAATAATATGTGGTAATTTGCCCTGTTCATCTAACTTCAACCTGTACTCATGGCTAACCTACTTTCCAGCCTTCACCATCCAGTTGAGAGATTCACTGTGCACTTCTTAGAGATAATTGAACAGAACTTAGGTCTTAATTAACCCCTAATCAGAAGGAAATATTGAATGTCAAATTCAGATTTCCCCATATTCAAACTGATTTTCCAAGTTATTTTTTCTAAGCCATATAACAAATCACGCATGCTATATCACTTGATACCGTTTTCTAGGTTGGGTAGCTAAGAACTTCATGACAAAGGCCTGTTGTCCTTTTTTGGGGAGCAACTTAGAATTAATCTTCAAATTTTATGAAGAAAAGTCAAGTACTGCTCGTGTGGAATGAATTCTGTCAAGCTAAGTCCGTTGCACTGAACACCTCCCTCATTAGATGAAACCACTTCAGTTGAGCTGAGACCTACAGAATTGAACACTTGAGGCCTAACATGTGCTGCAATAAAAGAATGTGGTGAAATGTGCTGTTTTAATGATGTCTACATGCCAATTTCCATGTTCACTTCTGCTTCTGAGTCTCCCCAAGTGTGTCTTTAACCACATTGTGTTTCTGGGCTTCATTTCTCCAAATTCCAATTTCCTGTTTAGACATAATTCTGCCATCATATTGCCATTGATGTAATGATACTCAAGTATTGGAGTTTATTCTCCCAGTCTGCCCTCTCTGTAGGACACGTGCCAGCTGCCCCATTGACTGCAAACCTTAAACCCTGGTGTTTAAGAACTTTGACACCGTAGCCCAAACAGCTCCTGTTTCTTTAGAGAACATTTCTACTGTTGCTAGACTCCACCCTCCCCCATTCAGTGTTAGTTTTATTCAGATTTTTCTTTATTCTTCTT
This sequence comes from Rattus norvegicus, assembly GCF_021556685.1. NCBI lineage: Eukaryota > Metazoa > Chordata > Mammalia > Rodentia > Muridae > Rattus > Rattus norvegicus. Next base: position 6,182,996 of record NC_141534.1, read on the forward strand.
CCAGAATTTATTGACTCCATCTCTATGTCCCCAAAAAGATCTCCACGTATCCATAAACCCAATATTTGCTATATGGTCTGGGGATTCAACATTATAGACAATACCAACAACAAAAACAAAACTCAGAAGTAAGTCACTGAGTCACATTTCATAGATGAACTGATGGGCTATTTACTGTAGATATGTTATTTCCTCCTGATCTGAGCTTTGGTTATGTGAACCCTTCCCCAGAATGCTCCCTTTCTTCACACATACACATGAAGAATGTTGCTAGTGCTTCCTGTACATTGAAACTCTGCAGCATCCTCTCTTCAAACTCTGAGGATAGCACTTTACTTTGGTTAAACTATTTACTCTTTCCTTATACTGTCCATTCTCTTCTTCCAGGAACATTCTGGGTGGACTTAGACCAGCAAGTATTTTTAACCTTTGGCTGTAGAGACAGGCCTATGAATATCATTGGACTGTGATGCTTGGAGTTCTTTGCTGACATCATCTCTGGAAGCAACTTAATTACTCTGCAGCAGAGAATATCTCAGTCCTCTTGAAAATGAGAAATGGGGGGGTGAGTGTAACTCTTTACAGCTTCTTCTGCTGTCTACAACTGCGAGGACTGAAAAATTAGGTTTTATGCAAAAAGCAGAAGAAGCTAAAAGAAGCTGGCTGCTTAGATACAGTAGTGAACCAGAGACTATATTTGCTAACATTTTACATTTATAATAATAAAACCTTCCTAGACTGAGTAAAAGTTAAGTTGCCCATTGCTTCTAGCTTAATAATCCTGAAGTATGTCCTATTTTGATAATCATTAGCATTTTAGTAATAACTCATTTTTAAATAATGTTTGTTTTTTAGATACAGTGAGACAGTATAATAATAAACTATGTAAATTTCTCTCTCTTTTGATTTTTAACAAAAAATTTCATATGATATATTTTGTTCAAATTATTTTCCCGCCCCTACTGCCCTACTTACCCAACTTCATGTCCTTTCTCACCCTCAAAATTTTATAACTTTTATATGTACATGGAAAGCAAAAAATAATAATGTGCTTATTATTAATTTATTGTAATGTTTGGTTTATATCAGTGATTTTGAATTGATCCTAGACATCTCTGAGATACCACTCTACATTAAATTGTAACTGCAGCTCCAGGATGCCTCTCATGGGCTAAGATTTCATCCCAATAGATTCAGTTTCTTGGTCAGGAGATCCATACTCCGTTCCTACCATCAGTGGACTTTAGGTTGACCTGCGCTGAGCCAGGATCCTGATCTGCTTTTGCAGATTTAGGCTCCATGCTTGTGTTAGCTTTCCACTATAACAATAATAATCTGTCTGAGACAATCTTCTTATGAGAGTTTTACTTGTTGAAGACTACTTGAAATTTCAATCTGATGAATCAACTTCATTGCTTTGAGGTAGCAGTGAGAAAGGACATCATCGGTAGCATAGGATAAAAATATTCACTCATGGCTGAAGCAGCAAAGAGAAATTGAGAAAAGGGCTCTAATATCCCTTTCAAGGGCATTCCCTCATTGACCTAAAGATGTTTCACTAGCCTGTACGTGTGCAAAGTACCATCAGCTCTAAATAATGCCATAGTCAAAAAGAGAAAGCCTTTAATGCACAGGGTTTTCAAAGAACATCCAAATCACAGCACTGATCATTCCTATGGATCCAATTACCCTGGCCACTCCAAGAACTGTAGTAGTAGCCTTACCCATTCACTAGTCCAAGTGTGGAGACAGCCAGCCTGAGTGAGCCCCTGCAATACATCTGCATAAGTACCTGAACAGAGAAGCCCTTTCCTCTCTTGAGATGGTCTGTGAATACAGGAAAAACTGACTGCTTTTTCAGATGTATAGACATGAATGTAAGGACACAAAGATTACTCAGAGACCATTGGGGATCAAAGGATATGAACAGCAATGTTCCTAAAAAAATAGAGAATTGTAAGTTGCAATAGACACATTTCTGAAAACAATCACATTACGGAAGCTCCGTGAGCAGGAAGAGAATTGATATAGATAGCTGAATCTATATCAGAAGGTAGTTCCTAGAGAGATAGAGATCAAAAACGAAAACCAAATAAAAACCATATTGGCAAATAAAGAAAGCAGCTGTGCCACAGCAGTCTCAATACATGAAAGTGAACTTGAAAACAGGTCATTTGAAGTTCTTCAGAGAAACAAATAAACACAGGAATGGAAACAGTTAAGCAAAACTGTGGAATTAATGGGGATGCCCTCAAGAGATCCAACGTGGGAAAGAGAAATCGACAGAAACCTTATTTAAAGAAATGATAGTTAAAAAAACATTCTGAGTCTATAGCAGGGAATAAACGCCAAGATTTTTAGATAATTAGGATCATCAGGTAGATTCTACACAGATTTGCCTTGAGATGAACTGTAATCAAGTTCTCAAAAGCCAAAGAAAATTTTGAAATGAAAGAGAAAATTGATGTTAGTGACAGACATTCCATAATGCTGCAAGCAGAATTCTCAGCAAGAGCTATGCATGTGAAGAGTGCATAAAATAATCTATAGGTTGACCACATTTTGGATTGAACTATGATCCCCAAACTTTGCATACTAAAGCCCTATAAGGTCTTTAGGAGGGTAAGTAATGTTAAGTGAGCTCAAAACATGGGGCTCTACTTCGATAGAAGCGGTTTCCTTAAAAGGAGAGATGACACTGCACTGTAATGTGACACACACACACACACACACACACACACACACACACACACACACACAGAGAGAGAGTTATGTGAGGACATCATAAGGAAACAGAAATTTGCAAGACAAAGAGAGACGTTTTTACCAGAAACCAGACTTAAAGATACCCCCAAATCTTGAGACAATTTCTGCTACTTTAGTCACTTTGATTTATAGCCTTAGCAGGTTCAGATACACAGAGGATAGATGAAAGATGGATGAATAGATGGGTTTATAGATCCTAGATACAGAAACTGTTAGAATGACAGACGTGCAACACAGCCAACCCAGACACTCCCTAAGGAGTAAAAAAGGCTGTCAGATAGCAGAACTCCAATGGACATAGCTACAGAGGACAGTGAGATCCATACGGTAGTAGAGAATGGGAATTCCAGAGAGGAATTTATTTGAATTGAGCCTGAAAATGCAAACAAGTCATTAATGGAACAAATTAAAGGCATCGTTCTAGGAGGAAAGCACAGCTTACATGAAGTATAGCTACGTGGAGGAAATGTGGCTCTTCCAAGACTCGTAGGTGGTTTGCAGGTAGGTTAGAGAAGGGTATTGGTGTGGTGAGTAACCATGATGCAAACGGACTCACCTGGGGAGGCTGAATGTCTAGTTTTGTACAAAACAAAACAATCAAAAAGCTTTCCCTTAATCTAGACTCCCTTCTTTTCATCTTTATGCTGAGTTAATCTATCTCTAAGTATTATTATTCTTTATTAAAGCATTTGTTTGTTTATTTATTTATTTATTTATTTATTTATTTATTTACTTATTTATTCACTTTACATCCAGGTTGCAGCCCTCTCCCCTCCTTCCCTCCCTGTCTTACCTTCCCACACTTCTTTTCTCATACTCCCCCCCCCTTCTCCTCAGAGAGTGCAAGTCCCCTCCCCCCTCTAGCTTGGTACCAACACGTCCTGGCACATTAAGTCTCATTAGGACTAAGTGCATCCTCTTCCACTGAGGCCAGCCAGCCAGTATCTGTTTGTATCTTCTGTTTGCTGCTACTTTACATTCCCACTAGGACATTGTGCTCACAGTGAGAACATTGCCTTACTCTTAAGCAAGCAGTGCTTACTCGATTGGTGTCCTCATTTCTGATCCATGTTCAAAGAATGCAAGACATTTAGTTGAGTATTTATTAAAGCGTTTGGGCAATTAAGGGATTAAGGTTGATTTTGAAGTGTACTGATCAAAGTGAAATTAATTTACAAGGTCTTGAATTGAAAGTAAGTTTTAGAGCAGAAGAGGATTTAAGTAGCATTTTCTTGGTTTGATAGAATAAAATTTAGCAGTCAATGGATTTGGTTTAATTACATTTTGAAAAGTGAGAACCAACGAAATGCAATTTTGGTTCCACTTCAAGAGAGCATTTCTCTAAAATATTTATTATATATTCTAAACACCATAGAACTGGTAATTAAGCCATTATCTTTCAGTGGAAAAAAATCTCTCTACACCTTTTACTCTACCATGCTTTGGTGGGGCTGATCCTCTAGAAAGTTTACTTGGCTTTGCTGGCTAGGTCTTGGTTCAGTTCCTATCAGAGGGAGCATTAGAAGGACAGTGGGCTGCTGCAGAAGGCAGAGTAGCCAATCCCATGTCTGGTTGCTTCCCATATGCGTTTGGTCCTTCTGAACACGAACCAGCCTACGTCACTCTGACCAAGGCAGTGACTTTGCATGGCACAGTGGGTCCCAACATTCCTAATGCTATAACCCTTTAGTACACTTCCTCATGTTGTAGTGTCAACAAATTATTTTTGTTGATATTTCATAACTAATTTTGCTACTGTTATGAATCATAATGCAAATAACTGAATTGTAGGATGCCATTTGGGGGTCTCTCGATCCACAGATCAAGAAGAGCTGTTATAGCAGGAAGAAAGCTACATACAGGGCTTCCACATTTTATCTGTGCCACCCTGACATTTTAAGTCTATAGATACCAGAATTAATTAACCCTACCTCCTCAAAGCTTCTCTGTGCTCTTGGGGTCTCTTCTCTTAAGTTTATAAATTTTACTAATTATAACCTCTAATCCTTTGTGTTCTGAGCACTGTGGGTGCCAGCTGCCGCTCCAATTGGTGACTAGGTGACATCTTATACTTTTGTTTCATCTTCCCAGGTACATATTTAATATCTTCACACTTAGTTACCAACTATTCATGTTAAACTCTCATTATTCAAAGAACTAATAATGGGTCATCATTCAACCAAAAAGAGAGCACCTTTGTGATATCTATCTATCTATCCATCCATCTATCATCATCTATGTATCCATCTACCTACTTACCTATTTTATATCAGTATGTGGATTTGTATATAGGTTACATCCATATATCATATACATTTACTTATAAGGATATAGTAAATTCATATATACATATATATTTGCCTCTTTGTATCTGTAGGTGATTGATTCCAAGAGCCTTCATCCACCATAATTGTGAAAAAAAACCTCATTAATTTTCTAAGTCTCTTATGTGAAATTAATAGTACAGATACAATATGTTTGCTTGGAAGTTGATTGTATCCTAAGATATGGAAAACTAACTGTGAGTATGAATTGGATTATTATTATTTCAGGCGCTAAGTAGTCATGCCCAGACTTTATAGAGTGTTACAAGAAGAAACGTAAATTTGAACATGTGGGAGCAGGTGCCAGTTGCAGTCCACAGCTGGAATTTTATCAAGAAAGCTGAATTTACCTCTTAACGCATTTCATGTTTTTGAAACAGGCCACCGAATTCATTTAGAATAATCTGTAGTCAAGGTTAGATGATTATGAACATTAGTTATGCCTTCAAAATACTTCCACAGCAATAGAAGAAATCAATGTTTAGAATAGCTTGGGACTCCAGATTAGTCAAATCAAATAGCCAAAGACCATCACAGTTGATGTGGTTTAATCTCCTCATCTGCCTTAGATTCATAAAGACCCCAACTTGTATGTAAATCTCTTAATTGTTTAGACTTGACAAGGAAAAAGAATGATTGGAAGAATTTCTCATTCTAATTTTCTTAAGAGATTACAAAGTGAGACTACCTGTGGGTCTAAAGACTCTAGCTGTCCACTACGTAGACCAGGATGGCCTCAAACTTGGAGATCCATCTGCCTCTACCTCCCATGTGCTGGGGCAAAAGGCGTGCACCACCACCACCTGACTCTTTAATATGCATTTTCCAGAAAGAGACATATTTAGGGAGCCTGCTTATATCCTAACTCCGACTTCTTATGTTCAATTTTGCCAATAAATTATGAGAAAAGCATGTTAAAGTTTTATTGAACAATAGAAAATGTCTATTTGTCAAACCTCTTAATCAAATCAAGTCCTCTGGATTGATGAAACACTGTGCGTCCTGAGCCCAGTTGATCTCTATGTGGGCCTTTTCAGTTGTCCGTGTATGCAACTGTATAAAATACACGCATTTCCTCTCTGATCACTTGTTTTGATTTGAGACAGAATGCTTATCGAGCTCTCTGACAGGAATCTAGTTTTCTTGGTGCGTGTGTGTGTGTGTGTGTGTGTGTGTGTTATTTTGAGGCTCGAATGCAAGCATCTAGAAAGCCATGTTGTGCATACTGTGAAGAACCCTTTGATTCAAGGACATTAACGACAATTTTAAAAACTGAGGTGCAGAGCCATTCTGTTTGTGTAACTCTTATACGTTAAGTCATCTTCATTTCCATTTGGAAAAGCTTTATCAGGTCTTTGGATATATTTGTCGAGCTTACTATTCCAATAGAAATTATTTTACAATTGTTTCTTTCAGAAGGCAGTTATAAAGAGATTCATAATTTTGACCTCTTAGATTTTGGTTTTAGAGCCATAGACAGGACACTGTGAGATTGTTTGACTTCTATTAGGTACCTGGTGTCCCTAAGTAGCATTTATGGAACAAGTGAGCCAAATTTAGACCCCAGATGATACAGAGAGACATGTCCTTCACTCAGTCCCACCTTTTACTAATGCTATGAAAAAATAAATGCTCTTGGATCCTGTTTTTATGACATCTGTTCCTCATGCTGACAAGACTTGTGGTCTCTGGGCTATAGACTTGAGAATAATTTCCTGCCTGCTGAGAACATGGTGTCAGCGAATGTGGAATGAGTCTATTTAATATGTCCTTCTGGACACGCTAGTCCATTCTGTTCCAGGGAATGCTTTTGAAATGCCTGACCCAGCAAGTCCAGAACACTGTGACGAAGACAGGATTTGATCCTGACATATAGCCATCTGCACTTTTATTTGCGGGAATGGCTATCAGAATGAGAGACTCGGGACGTGAGATTTAACATGCATATAAATTAATTTGCTAATTTTAATATAGCAAAATACCACAGATTTTGTGCCTTAAATGAGAAATTTGCTTCCTCATAGTTCTGATATCTAAGAAATTCAAGGTCAAAGGACATTTGCTTTCTCCAGGCCTCCTCCTCTTTGCTTTGCAAATGGCTATCTTCTGGCTGTGCTCCATGAAGTCTTTGTGAGTATTTCTCTTGCCTCCAAGCCTCCAGATTTTTCTTATAAAAAGATAGTCTTATCAGCTGAGGGCCTGTGCTAATGAATTAACTTTAATTTGTCATATCCCTAAAGAACTTATCTCAAATACAGTCACATTTTGAGATACTGAGGGGTGGGACATCATCCTATGGTTTGAAAGGAGGTATTTTTCAAACCCCAATAGTGTGCAAATAGCTCACTATGTGGTTCTGTGGTAATGTGTTTTTCATTTAATCTTAAGGAAACTCACTAGTAAAAGCTGAGGTGTATTTTCTATTGCAAGTACAGGAAAATTAATGCAACTAGAAGTTGAGATACTTGGGGAATCAAAATGAGAGGGTTAAGAAACTGTGGGTAGAGGAATGGATGGTGTGTGAAAAAGTCGGATTTTGGGAAGTTAGAAATGCAATGTGTCCCACGTCAATTTCACATAACTCCAGAGAAGTCTTCTTTGTAGTTCTGACAATGTTTCCACTTAGGAAAAGCTTATCATACTAGGAAGCAACCTGGAATGGCTGCTCTAAGTTAACTCTAACTACCGAGCTGACTGTCAGTGACTCTCATGTTTCTTTCTGAGAAGAATTACCTCAAGTTACTGCAGTAACAGCTCTCTTATTGTTCAGGCTTGTAGAACTATATAGTTTTAGGAATACTTGGTCCTTTAGGTCAAGATTGTCCAATTGGTAGCAGGTGCTTAGAGTAAAGCTGTTGAGGCCTGCCCCTCTAGCATTGTTGTAGCCATCTTGTTCTATGCCCACCAGCTTTTTCATATTGTTGTTGTAATATACCTGTCAGTCATTGACACAGAAAAATAACTAGACTCAGATCAGGGTCATGCCGACCATATAACCTATTATGTTCTGTATGTTAGGATGAATTTCTTTTTTTTTTTTCAGAGCTGGGGACCGAACCCAAGGCCTTGTGCTTGCTAGGCAAGCGCTCTACCACTGAGCTAAATCCCCAACCCCTAGGATGAATTTCTTAAGAAATTCCACAACCATAACTTTCACTTAGGACCTATCAAATTAAAGGGCAATATGAATTGTTATGTCTAAAATGGCTTGTGTTAGGGCAGCACTTCCAGTACCTGAGTAGGAGCTCATTGCTTTTCGCAGTTTTAGCTTTTATAAGCTGGCCCTGAAAAATGTCCAGCACACAGTTTTGAGCTCTCGAGCCTGAGATTTTGCCCTGGTCAATCAGTCTTTAGGTGTGTGTTCAATAAACTATCCTGTCTTACTGAGATCGGTGTTCACGAGGTTTGTGGGGTGACTCCTGGACCCCAAGAATAGCCATAAAGCCTCGTCTCCTGCTGAGAGACAAAACAAACACTGCAATGCCCAAGATTTAAGGCAGAACAACCTTGGGAACTGGGAGGAAGCAGGAACTTTTCTGAAAATGCCTCCCTTTGTCAGCTTCTTCTTCTTCTGTTCTTTACCCTGCCAAATCCTTGTCAGGCACTCCATATTGATGACTGTCCAGTTTATCAAGCTCCACAGCAGGAGAGTGCTGAGACTCTGACTAGCCAGCTTTGTATCATCACAACAAAATCTTGGAGCTTATTTATAAAGAAAAACTGTTTTCAACAGCCCACGGTTTGTAATGTTTCAGTCCAATATGAAGTAGATTGATTTGAGCCCAGGGTGGTTTGAATGAGTAGCTCCCCATCAGCTGATATGTTGGATATTTGCTCTTTAGTTGGTGGAACTGTTTGGGAAGGATTGGGAGGTACGGTCTTGTTGGAAGTTGTCTCTAGGGATGGGCTTTGATGTTTCAAGACTCACACCATTTCCAGTTAGCTTGCTGACTCAAGGTTGTGGATCAAGATATGAACACTCAGCTATCCGTTGACTCTGCCATCGTGGGCTCAACTGGTGAAGCCATAAGCCAACTGAACACTTTATTTTATAATGTGTCTTGCTCTTGGTGTATTGTCACAGCAATTGAAAGGTGAAGTAGCTAAGACAAGGGCCTTTGGTAAGGATGGGAGTTTCAGAGAACACCATGGAAAGGCAAATCGTTCACGACAGTCTTAGTTATGGTTTCTATTGCTGTCATGAAACACCATGAACAAAAGCAAGTTCAGGAGAAAAGGGCTTTGTAGTGTGTAATTTTTTTTCTCTATCCACCTTTACTCTCGGAGGTGATCATGATACCAGCCCCCACTCAGCTTTTCTTGAATCCTTGGACAAAAGACACACACACACACACACACACACACACACACACACTCACACACACACACATGCACACACACACACACACACAGAGAGAGAGAGAGAGAGAGAGAGAGAGAGAGAGAGAGAGAGAGAGTGTTTGTTCTTTTCCAACTTGCCTTAGGACACAATTGATGGGCGTTACTATCTCCCACCTGGAAAAGCATGCCCTTAATAATACTTTTATCTCTGCTCTTCTTACCTGCCCTAAACTTCAGTGACTAGTCACATCTACCCTCTGCCAAACCTGTAGTAGTGGCCATAGGGCCCAGGTCCTCCCAAGATCTCACATGACTGCAGGCTTCTTCTCTCTCCAAAGCATGGCAAAAAAAATACTTCTCTCCTTCCTTGCATCTGCCTTTTCCTCCTGGGACCCAAAAGTCCTGCCTATACCTTCTGCTCAATAATTGACCCCCTGCTTTCTTCTCTAACAGATGAAGAACCAGTTGGGGAACAGGACCTTAGCATCAGATTTGGCTTAGCCTTCCATAGCACTGTTCATCATTGAAGGAAGTCAGGATAGGGTAGGATCTTGGAGGCAGGAGCTGATGTGGAGGCCACAGAGGGATGCTGCTTACAGGGTTTCTTCCCCTGGCTTGCTCAGCTGGCTTTCCTATACCACCCATGACCACCAGCCTAGGTACGGCCCCACTCACAATGGGCTAACCCTCCCCTCCCCCATTAATCACTAATTAAGAAAATGCCATACAGCTGGGTCTTCTGGAGGCATTTCTTCAGTTGTGGGTCCCTCCTTTTAGATAACCCTAGTTTGTGTGTCAAATTGACCTAAGACTAGCCAGCACAATACCATAAGCCAGAAAATACAGTGGGGGGGGGGGAGACAGAGAGAGAGAGACAGAGAGAAAGAGACAGAGAGAGAGACTAGAGGTGAGGTTCTATACTCTCCTTTGCAGAACTTCTCAAACCCCTAACTAAGGAAACCCTATCAGCCTCTATTTCTCAACATTTTACTTCACCTATTGAGGATCAGGTACATTCTGTATGCACACTCTAGTAGTCTCCCAAAGCATCATAGTCAAACCTCATTTTAAATGGTCCAGGTTAGGGCAGCTATCTGCTCTTTGAACCAAAGAATATTTCTTCCTGGGTGGGTCTTGAGGAGATTACCCCCTTCCTGAGCCAGACCAGAGCCCAAGAAATAATAAGTCTTTTAAAGGTTCAAGAAACCCTGCCCCAAGAGGCACTGCAAGTGTGGCTGCTGTGTTCTATGTGTCTCAGTAGGTGACAAACAGGAGAGAAGTTATATTTATGTTCAGCGATCAACAGATGAACATCTGAATATTTAGTAGCCTACCATTTTCTGAAAAAGAAAATGAGTCTGAAACAACCAATCAAAATGCCCTGCACCTCTCCTGGGCAGGAAGGAAGAGTTGTCCATGGTTGAGCTGGGAGACTGACCAGCTCAGATATCTTTGAGGCCCAAATTCAGGGTTTTGAATTGGCTGACCCCAACATCTGTCCTGCATATCCAGCACTACAGAATTTTCATGACACAGGGCAACAACAGGATATCCAAGAACTGTCCCATTAAGGTTCTAGTATTGACAGAGTAGCAGAAGCCAGAGTCCTCGTACCAGGCTGATCATTGCAATGAACATTTACAAGCAAAGAAGTATAGACAAAGGGGTATAATGTGGGACACACTATGACACACCACAGCTTCCACAAAGATACGGTTTTTCTCTGTTGGAGGCGGGGGAGGTTGCAAGAGTGGATTTATTTTATGTATATGAGTACACTCTAGTTGTCTTCAAACACACAACAAATTGTTTACAGATGGTTGTGAGCCACCATGTGATTTCTGGGAATTGAACTCAGGACCTCTTGAAAAGCAGTCAGTGCTCTTAACCACTGAGCTATCTCTACAGTTTGAACTTTTCTTCTTAAAAATAATCTTAAAATAAAAGTTTAGGAATATCCATGGGTTCTTGTTACTTGCAAGAAAATGCAAAGAGAGAGGAATGTAAATAGTAATGCTACTTTTACCTTTATTATTTTGTTTTCAAAGCTCTGAAAAATGAGCATGTGTGGTTTTCCTTATTATTAACACTGTCTCTACATAAAAGCAAGGAGAATACCATAATTCTGCTCACGGTATCATCACCATTATTCAACAGTTTTCAGAATTTTCTGTATTTGCTTCTTTTGTTTCTTATCATATCTTGTTTTTGAAGTATTTTAAATAAACATTTGACTCTCCATCTCTAAAATTATGTCAGCATTAACTTGAGAGCACACATAAGTTTGACATCCTTAACACAATAGACGAGGACAAAATATTGTCCCTCCATGCCGCCAACGTTGAATGAAGCTTTAATGCCAACATTATGGTATCAGTAGGCAGAGCTACTCAGAGGTAATTACCATAAAAAGTAAAAGTCCCTTAAACGTTTTGTGGCTTTTATCACAAGGGACCAGAGACCTCCCTTGTCCTTTCTGCCAACTGAGATTACAATAAGATTTTAAGTGTGTGGAAATCAGGACATACCTTTTTTTTTTCTCCATCTTTATTAAATTGGGTGTTTCTTATTTACATTTCGATTGTTATTCTCTTTCCCGGTTTCCGGGCCAACATCCCCCTAGCCCCTTCCCCTCCCCTTCTATATGGCTGTTCCCCTCCCCATCCTCCCCCCATTACCGCCCTCCCCACAACAATCAGTTCAGTCTTGGCAGGACCAAGGGCTTCCCCTTCCACTGGTGCTGTTACTAGACTATTCATTGCTACCTGTGAGGTTGGAGCCCAGGGTCAGTCCATGTATAGTCTTTGGGCAGTGGCTTAGTCCCTGGAAGCTCTGGTTGGTTGGCATTGTTGTTCATATGGGGTCTCAAGCCCCTTCAAGCTCTTTCAGTCCTTTCTTTGATTCCTTCAATGGGGGTCCCGTTCTCAGTTCAGTGGTTTGCTTGTACCCCACAACTGTAGCAAGTAAATGTTTATTGTACAAGCCATCTAGCCTGTGATCCTAGGTTTTAAGAGCTTGAACTGTTTAGAACAATTGACAGAAACATTTTATCATTATACAAATGAAGCTGTCCTGCAATATAGAACTGTTGTCCAAATTTCTTCAGTCATCCTTAAAAAATGTCTTTGAAAAACTTCCATTTTTTTCCGTAGTTTGCACTGACTATAGCATAATGCGATTCTTATCATTAAAGTGCGTTCATCCTGACCAGTGCCCCTTGCCTTAAATTTTTCAGACATTAACTCCTGGAAGCAGCACAGGTCTTTCCTATAGAGTGTCACACAATCTGAATTTGTTATTGTGTTTCATTTAATTTGTTTTTCTGTCTCTCCTTGTTTTCTGGAAACTGATCAAGGCTCGAGCAGATGCAAATATGTCTGCTACTAATACAACATCTAACTAATATTTGAACATATATATATATATATATATATATATATATATTACTCTTTCAAAAACTGAATTTATGAAAGGTGTACTTCTACCGGATTCTCGTATTAGAATACCTGACCTTTAAGAATATGTCAAAGCGGGGTTGGGGATTTAGCTCAGTGGTAGAGCGCTTGCCTAGCAAGCGCAAGGCCCTGGGTTCGGTTCCTAGCTCCGGAAAAAAAAAAAAAAGAATATGTCAAAGCATTTTCTTGCAGGAAGTTTCTTGTGAATACTTCTTAAAATCTGAAGAGGTTGAATCTCACTAGCTAAAATCATGAGATCCGATACTAGGGACTTTGAAGGTCTGGAAGTTCCTTTGTCGACAGATACTGCCCTAAGTGGGATTGTAAGAAGATAGTCCCTAGAAAATATTACATAAATAAGGCTTAACTCTAACCACCTTAAAAACAATTTTGAGATTTTCATTTAATTGCAGCATCTCTCCCTTTTCTCTTCTCTCCACAAGCCTTTGTGAACTCCTCTCTGCTCTTCTTCAAATCCATGGCCTCCTTTTCCAATAATTACTATTGCATGCATACATCTATCTGTGTTTACATGTATATTCCTAAAAGTAGCCTCATCCATCTGAATAATGCTACTTGCATATAAGTTTCAGGGCAACCATTAGGCAATGAGCAACCCATTGGAGTGCTTTTCCCTGAAAAGGTCTATCTTTCCTGTTCCCCATTTACTCAGTTGCTTATAGACCCTTGGGTAGGCTACTGTGTCACGCCCAATCACTTCTTACAGCATGGCGGCTCTGGCCCTTTGTAAATTTTAATGGTCTTAATTTTATAGATTTGTTCAATGACTGATGTTCTTTGTAAAAGCATTCACTTAAAAATTATACTGGCATATATTCATTGTATATGGCAAAATAATATTCTATCAAGTACATTTAGTATGTTGACCATGTTAAGCCTCTTTTCCCTTCAATCGCTTTGTCCACCTTTATTCACTTTTCTATTAGTCTCCCTCCCTCCTCTAATATATATATGTATATATATATATATGTATATAATATTTTAAGTAAGTTATGTAATAATAACTTATGTAAAATATTTATCCATTCATTTGTTATTTTCTTCATTAATAATCATTAACTACCCACCCAGTGCCAACTAAGTAAGACACTGGGAGAGAGAGAGAGAAGCAATTTCTCCAACTATTTAATTTTCAATTTGGATTAAGCTAACAGCACTTAATATTTGAACTCGGCATACAAAAGCCTGAAGGAGGTTTCACTATGATGCAAATAAGTGTTAGACATGTCTAGACATGTCACCTGCCAGCCTGTGTCTTTGCCTAACAGCTTGAGACAAACATATTTATGCTATGTTGGAACATGTTGTGCGAGACTAGAAAGACCAGATGCTACCGGTGCACAGGAGCGAAAGAAGTTACTTCTTTTTTTTTTTGGTTCTTTTTTTCGGAGCTGGGGACCGAACCCAGGGCCTTGCGCTTCCTAGGTAAGCGCTCTACCACTGAGCTAAATCCCCAGCCCCAAGAAGTTACTTCTAACTAGGAACTCTAACTACAGTTTCTGATTTCACCAAAACCCGCAGTCTGCAATAAAATACTGTAAGCTCCTGGGCCTCATATGCATTCGTTTCATGCCTTAATCTGCCAGATCCTGACAAATACAGATGTGGATATTCATAGCCAACCATTGGACTGAGAACAGAGTCCCAAATGGAGGAGTTAGAGAAAGGACTGAAGGAACTGAAGGGGTTTGCGACCCCATAGGAGGAACAATAATATCAACCAACCAGCCCCCCAGAGCTCCCAGGAACTAAACCACCAACCAAAGAGTACACAGGGATGGACCTACGACCTACGGCTCCAGCCGCATATGTAGCAGAGGATGGCCTTGTTGGGCATCCATAGGAGGAGAGGCCCTAGGTCCTGTGAAGGCTCAATGCCCCAGTGTAGGGGAATGCCACAGCAGGAGGCAGGAGGGAGTGGAAGGGTGGGTGGGGGAGCACCTCATAGAAGCAGGGGGAGGGGGAATGGGATAGGTAGTTTTTGTAGGGGAAACCAGGAAAGGGGATAACATTTGAAATTTAATTAAAAATGAAGAAGTGGCGTTTGGGTTGGGTTCACAGAGGTATTCATCATGGAGTCCTGAATCAGGGCTTTGCAAGAAGTAGTTTGATCGAATTTGCTTTCTCGTTACCTTTTTGAAAGTACTTGCACGATATTATAGGTCCTCTTTATAATTTGTTTGGTTTTTCTTCTGTACGTGGTCACAGCTATTTCAGCCCCCTTTGTCCTAACGTTTGCTCATTGAGAAGTGGCAGGATAAGTGGGTTTGTGGAAATCAGGAACATGTCAGGTCAAAGACATGGAGCAGCCCATTACCCAAGAACAAATTGCAAAAATTCTGCCCAGGGACTATGCTTGAACCTAGTCAATTCTTACCAAAGAAGGTGCAGAGCATAAAATAAAAACAATTCCAGATGTCTATTCATTGTCTAATTGAGAACTTCTGCATCTCAGATGTAGTCTGCACTTTGCCATCCTGACTTAATTAAGCGAAGACAGAGGCAAGCACGGCTCACAGCAGCCCCACTCTGCTCCCCTTGGTGGCCATTATCTGACACTGACTTGAGCAATCAACGCCTGTGCTTTGTGACAGGCATGAGGGAAGGATCAAGCAGCGAATGTGTTCCAGAGAGAGCGTGTTTAAAACACGGTTTGGCTGCTCTCTACTTGTACGGAGAGGTGCAACCTGTTCAGCTTCTCTGGTCCACGTTCTTACTAAATGGAGTCTAGACACATTTAAAGGGACGTGGTGAGAACTGTGTGTGTTCATGAAGGTGAATAAACTCTGAAATCCACACAGGGAGTCATGATGCTTTTGCTTGATAGTAAACATTAGAACTTTTCTTTCATTTTAAGTAAGGCTTTTTACTTTCTTACACCTAGAAAATTACACTTAAAAGTATTTAAAAAATAGATACAAACTCTTCCTTTTAGCAGATTTTATGATCAAGGACATAAATGTGTTTCTGTGACAAAGTTACACCTTGAAGTAGAGTAACGACAGGGACAGGACCCATGTAGAAATGACAAGAGGCAAAGAAGATGAAAACAAAGGTTTAGCCTAAGCTCTTTCAAATAGAAGAGCTAGTGAGCATTGGGGCTCATATTCTGAATACAATCTAGCTGAAGTGCAGAGAAAACACGTAAATTACAGGAAGACAGTCTGACCATAGGAGACAAGAACACGGAAAGAGTTTGCAAGAGAGAGCTAGGAAAAGGGGCAAAGAGGCAGAAAAGAAAGAAGGAAGCAGGTGATTCAGAAGACACACCAAGGGCTTTGGAGACTGCCAGTTGACTTGAGTTCTAAGCCAATTTGTGCCCTGACCTTAGCTTTAGAAACATCTATCAAACTCATGGGGGGGGGGGGGGCAAAATTTCTTTCTTTTTTCTTTTTTTATTGGATATTTTACGTATTTACATTTCAAATATTAGCCCATTTCCCGGCTCACCCCTCTCCCATCCCCCTTCCCCCGCTTCTATGGAGGCTGCTCCCCTTCCCACCCACCCACTCCCACCTCAACACCCTGGCAATCCCCTACACTGAGGAATCAAGTCTTCACACAACCAAGGGCTTCTCCTCCTATTGATGCTAAGCCATGCCATCCTCTGCAACATATGTGGCTGGAGCCATGGGTCCTCCATGTGTACTCTTTGATTAGTCCCTGGAACTGGTTGGTTGATACAGTTCTTCCTATTGGGTTGCAAACCCCTTCAGCTCCTTCATTCCTTTCTCTAACTCCTCCAGTGGGGTCCCAGTGCTCAGTCCCATGGTTAGCTGCAAGCATCCACATCTGTATTGGTAATGATCTAGAAGAGCCTCTCAGGAGACATCCATATCAGGTTCCTGTCAGCAAGCACTTCTTGGCATCAGCAATAGGGACTGGGTTTGTTGGCTGCACATGGGATGGATTTCCCAGGCTGGGCAATCTCTGCATGAACTTTCCTTCAGTCTCTATTCCACTCTTTGTCCCTGTATTTTCTTTAGAAAGGAACAGTTCTGGGTGAAAATATTGAGAAGGGTGGGTGACTCCATCCCTGAACCGGGGAACTTGCCTAACCTCTGGTTATGGTCTCTATAGGTTCTCCCTCCCTATTGTTGGGCATTTCAGCTAATCTCATTCCTGTTGGGTCCTGAGAGCTTCCCGCTTTCCTGGCATCTGGGACTTGCTGTTGGCTAAACTCTGTTTGTCATCTGTCATTACCACACACCACTGTTCAAATTCATGACTATATATATATATAAAATATGTCTCCTCTTATACCTGATCCTGCCCCCCTTTCCCCCCTCCCCTTCTCTCTTCTTCCCAGGTCACTCCAACACTCTACCTCCCATGAGTATTTTATTCCCCTTTCTAAGAAGAACCGAAGAATCCACATTTTGGTCTTCCTTCTTGAGCTTAATATGGTCTGTAAATTGTAACTGGATATTCCAAGTTATTCGGCTAATATCCACTTGTCAGTGAGCGCATACCATGTGTGTTTTTCTGTAATTGGGTTACCTCACTTAGAATATTTTCTAGTTCCATCCATTTGCCTAAGAATTTCATGAAGTCGTTGTTTTTGATAGCTGAGTAATATTCCATTGTGTAGATGTACCACATTTTCTGTATCCATTCCTCTGTTGAAGGGCATCTGAGTTCTTTCCAGCTTCTGGCTATTATAAATAAGGCTGCTATGAACATAGTGGAGCATGTGTCTTTGTTATATGTTGGAGCTTCTTTTGGGTATATGCCCAGAAGTGGTATAGCTGGGTCTTCACGTAGCACTATGTCTAATTTTCTGAGGAACTGCGAGATTGATTTCTAGAATAGCTTGTACCAGCTTGCAATCCCCACAACAGTGGAGGAGTGTTCCTCTTTCTCCACATCTTCAACAGCATCTGTTGTCACCTGAGTTTTTGATCTTAGCCATTCTGACTGGTGTGAGGTAGAGTATCAGGGTTGTTTTGATCTGCATTTCCCTGATGACTAAGGATGTTGAATACACGTTAGGTTTTTCCCAGCCATTCAATATTACTCAGTTGAGAATTCTTTGTTTGGCTCTGTACCCCATTTTAATAGAGCTATTTAGTGCTCTGGAGTCTAGCTTCTTGAATTCTTTGTATATATTGAATATTAGCCATCTTTCAGATGTAGGATGGGTAAAGATCTTTTTCCAATCTGTTGGTTGCCATATTGTCCTGTTGACAGTGTCCTTTGCCTTAAAGACGCTTTGCAATTTTATGAGGTCCTATTTGTGGATTCTTGATCTTGAGCATAAGCCATTGGTGTTTTGTTCAGGAAGTTTTCCCCCTATGCCCATGTGTTCAAGGGTCTTCCGCAACTCTCTCTTCTATTTGTGTGAGTGTATCTGGTTTGATGTGGAGGTCCTTGATCCACTTGAACTTGAGCTTTGTACAAGGAGATAAGAATGAGTCAATATGCATGCTTCTACATGCTTATCTCCAGTTGAAACAGCACCACTTGTTGAAAATGCTTTTTCCTACTGGATGGTTTTAGCTCCTTTGTCAAAGGTCAAGTGACCATAGATGCGTGGCTTCATTTCTGCATCTTCAGTTTTATTCCATTGATCTACCTGCCTGTCTCTGAACCAATACCATACAGTTTTTCTCACTATTGCTCTGTAATACTGCATGAGGTGAGGGATGGTGATTCCCCCAGAAGTTCTTTTGTTGTTGAGAATAGTTTTCACTATCCTGTGCTTTTAGTTATTCCAAATGAATTTGCACATTGCTTTCTAACTCTATGAAGAATTGAGTGGGAATTTTGATGGAGATTGCATTGAATCTGTAGATTGCTTTTGGCAAGATGGTCATTTTTACTATATTAATCCTGCCACTCTTTGATTTCTTTCTTCAGGGGCTTGAAGTTCTTTTCATGCAGATCTTTCACTTGCTTGGTTAAAGTCACACCGAATAATTTTATATTATTTGTGACTATTGTAAATGGTGTTGTTTTCCTACTTTCTTTCTCAGCCTATTTATATTTTGAGTAGCAGAAGCCTACTTATTTGTTTGAGTTAATTTTATATCCAACCATTTTGCTGAAGTTATCAGGTTTAGGAGTACTCTGGTGGAGCTCTTGGGGTCACTTAATTATATTATCAGATCATCTGCAAATAGTGATATTTTGACTTTTTCCTTTCTAATGTGTATCCATTTGACCTCCTTTTGTTGTCTGATTGCTCTGACTAGGACTTCGAATACTATATTGATTAAGTAGGGAGAGAGATGGCAGCTGTGTCTAGTCTCTGATTTTAGTGGGATTGTTTCATTTAGTTTGATGTTGGCTACTGGTTTGCTACATATTGCTTTTACTATGTTTATGAATGTGCCTTGAATTTCTGAACTTTCCAAAACTTTTAACATGAAGGGGTGTTGAATTTTATCAAATGCTTTCTCAGAATCTAATGAGATGGTTTTGTGGTTTTGTCATTAAGTTTGTTTATTTAGGGGGTTGGGGATTTAGCTCAGTGGTAGAGCGCTTGCCTAGCAAGGGCAAGGCCCTGGGTTCGGTCCCCAGCTCCCCCCCCCAAAAAAAGAAGAAAAGGATAAAAAGTTTGTTTATTTAGTGGATTACATTGATGGATTTCTGTATATTGAACCATCCCTGCATCCCTGGGATGAAGCCTACTTGGTTATGGTGAATGATCGTTTTGCTGTGTTCTTGGATTTAGTTTACAAGAATTTTATTGAGTATTTTTGCCTCAATATTCATAAGGGAAATTGGTCGGAAGTTCTCTTTCTGTGTCGGATCATTGTATGGTTTAGATATAAGTGTAATTGTTCCTTTCAAAGAACTGATTAGGTAGTTCTTATTTTTTGGAGTAGTTTGAAGCATTATTGGTATTAGGTCTTCTTTGGGGGTCTGATAGAATTCTGTACTAAACCCATCTGGTACTGGGTTTTTTTTAAATTAGGAGACATTCCATAACTGCTTCTATTTCTTTTGGGGTTATGGGACACTTTAGATGGTTTATCTGATCTTCATTTAACTTTGGTACCTGGTATCTGTCTAGAAAACTGTCCATTTCATCCAGATTTTCTAGTTTTGTTGAGTATAGGCTTTTGTAGTAGGATCAGATGATTTGCTGAATTTCCTCAGATTCTGTTGTTATGTCTCCCTTTTCATTTCTGATTTTGTTAATTTGGATACTGTCTCTGTGCCCTCTGGTTAGTCTGACTAAGGATTTATCTACCTTGTTGATTTTCTAAAAGAATCACTTACTGGTTTTGCTGGTTCTTTGTATAGTTTTTTTTGTTTGTTTGTTTGTTTGTTTGTTTGTTTGTATTTGGTTGGTTTCAGCCCTGAATTTGATTATTCCCTGCTGTCTACTCCTCTTGGGTGTATTTGCTTCCTTTTGTTCTAGAGCTCTTAGGTGTGCTGTCAAGCTGCTAGTGTATGCTGTCTCCATTTTCTTTTGGAGGCACTCAGGGCTATGAGTTTTCCTCTTAGCACTGCTTTCATTGTGTTCCACAAGTTTTGTTAAATTGTGTGACTTCATTGTCATTAAAATATAAAAAGACTTTCATTTCTTTCTTTATTTCTTCCTTGACCAAGTTAGAGTAGAGTGTTGTTCAGTTTCCATGTGCATGTGGACTTGTGAGTTTGGTTGTTATTGAAGACCAGTGTTAGTCCGTGGTGATCTGATAGGATGCATGGGATTATTTCAATCTTCTTGTATCTGTTGAGACTTGTTTTGTGACCAATTATATGGTCAGTTTGGAGAAGGTACCACGAGGTGCTGAGAAGACTATATATTCTTTTGTTTTAGGATGAAATGTTCTATAAATATCTGTTAAGTCCATTTGTTTCATAACTTCTGTTAGTTTCTCTGTGTCTCTGTTTAATTTCTGTTTCCATGATCTGTCCATTGCTGAGAGCGGGGTGTTGAAGTCTCCCTCTATTATTGTGTGAAGTGCAATGTGTGCTTTGAGCTTTACTGAAGTTTCTTTTATTAATGTGGGTGCCCTTGCTTTTGGAGCATAGGTGTTCAGAAATGAGAGTTCATCTTGGTAGATTTTTGCTTTGATGAGTATGAAGTGTCCTTCCTATCTTTTTTGATAACCTTTTGCTGGATAAAGTATCCAGTCTATTAGTCTATGTCTTTTTATTGGGAAATTGAGTCCACTGATGTTAAGAGATATTAAGATATAGTGATTGTCACTTCTTTTTATTTTTGTTATTAGAGTTGGAATAATGTTTATGTGGCTATCCTTTTTGGTTTGCTGAAAAAATATTACTTACTTGCATTTTCTAGGGTGTAACTTCCCTCCTTGTGTTAGAGTTTTCTGTCTATTATCCTTTGTAGGGCTGAATTCGTGGATGGATATGGCACAAATTTAGTTTTGTCTTGGAATAGCTTGGTCTCTCCATGTATGTAAATGGAGAATTTTGCTGGATATAGTAGCCTGGACTGACATTGGTGTTCTGTTATGGTCTGTGTGACATCTCCCCAGGATCTTCTGGCTTTCACAGTCTCCAGTGAGAAGTCTAGTGTAATTCTTATAGGGTTGCCTCTATATGTTACTTGTCCTTTTCCCCTTATGGCTTTTAATATTCTTTCTTTGTTTTTTGTATTTGGTGTTTTGATTATTATGTGATGGAAGTAGTTTGTTTTCTAATTCAGTCTATTTGGAGTTATTTAGGCTTCTTTTATATTCATAGACTTCTCTTTCTTTAGGTTAGGGAAGTTTTCTTCTATAATTTTGTTGAGGATATTTACTGGCCCTTTAAGTTGGGAATCTTTGCTCTTCTATACCTATTATCCTTAGGTTTGGTCTTCTCATTGTGTCCTGGATTTCCTTGATGTTTTGGGTTAGGAGAGCTTTTGCATTTTGCATTTTCTTTGACTGCAGTGTCAATGTTTTCTACGGTATCTTCTTCCTCTGAGATTCTCTTTTCTATCTCTTGTATTCTGCTGACTATGCTTGCATCTGTGACTGCTGATCTCTTTCCTAAGTTTTCTATCTTTAGGGTCATCTCCTTTTGTGATTTCTTTATTGTTTCTATTTCCATTTGTAGATCCTGGATGTTTTTGTCAATTTCTTTACCTTTTTGATTGTGTTTTCCTTTAATTCTTTAAGGGATTTTTGTGTTTCCTCTAAGTACTCCTACTTATTTACCTGTGTTCTCCTGTATTTCTTTAATGGTGTCATTTATGCCTTTCTTAAAGTCCTCTATCATCATCCTGAGGTATAATTTTAAATCCAAACTGTGCCTTTCTGGTGTGTTGGGATATCCGGGACTTGCTGTGGTGGGAGAACTGCATTCTGACGATATCAAGTAGCCTTGGTTTCTATTGCTTAGGTTCTTGCTCTTGCCTCTGGACATCTGGTTATCTCTGACATTAGTTGATGTTGTTATCTCTGCCTGGAGCTTGTCCCTACTGTGGGCCTGTGAACCTGTGATCTTAGGAGTCAGAGCACTCCTGGGAAACCAACTCTTTCTGGGGTGGATTTGGGTAGGGAGGGCTCAGGGACAACCTTAGCTCTGAGGCACAGATGGAGACAGGGAAGATCCTGTCCCTGGCTGCTCCGAGGTTCCTGACCCCTGTGTACTTCTGGCAGGTTCCTCTTTGGACAGTTATTGGAGTGAAAGTGGTGGTTTCCCCTGCAGGTTTAAACGTGAGAGTACTCTTAGGAGACCAGTTCTCTCTGGGTTGGTTTTAGGTATGGAGGACTTTGGAGATTCTTAGCTCCAGGGCATAGATCAAGTCTAAAATTTAAAATGATTTCTAGTGTGCATTAGTGGCTAAGGAGGAACAAACTAGGGAAAGATCTGACTAAAATGCACATGCAATTGCTCTTTAAATACTTATGTAAGACTAGGGAAGGCTCCTTTTTTTGGGTAACCCAAGTTGCACTCAATTGATTTGAAGGAAAAGGAAGAAGAAAATTCCAAGTAAGGAAGGGGAAGGTTGATCTTGGATGAGTTGAGGGTGGCATGATCAAAATAAGGTGTATGTTGTTCTCAAAGAACCAATAAAACTATCCGTAAAGACTTGTGCTAACAATCTCCTCACATGCTACTGAAAGTGTACCCAGGGGTGGAAATCTAGTGAATGTCCAGTATGGAGAGCTTTGATTATACAGCTTTTATGTTGTGTGGTCTCAGTACTACCCCATATCACTTGCTTGTTGTACATTAACCCCACTTGTTTGGATGATGACTGGGTCTAACTAACTACTGTAGAAGTGATAGTGAAATGTGTTCACCATTTATGGTTCATCTCCCTCACAGTTGGGCTTCAAGCAACTAACATTTAACTGATCCTTAAGGTCAAGGTGTGGGAGAAGTGAAGACAAGGATTCTTTTGTATGTGACCATTTCAAACATATCACACAACCGCGAAGCTTACGCAGACATAGAGACCACATGACTCATCAAGTATTCCTATTAGCATGCAAGAGATTGGTGCAACCTGTCTGTTACTTCCTGTGACCATGAAAACAGGGCTTTACTCCCTCCCTTTCATGTTTCATTTCTTCTGTCTCATTGCTCCATCTCCAGCATAACCTAGGCTATCATGATTGGCAAAATAGATCATCTCCCCTTCTTCCAGTAATATGGATCAAGCAATACCAAGGATTGACTCCTCTGGATAGAGCAGACATACATCTTCAGTGAGTCCTCAAATTCATCATTTTGATGATTAAACAAATGTAGAGATGTGAAAAGGTCCATGATATTCCAAGACCAAAGCAGCCAAGTTTGAGCATAGCTGAAGATTTTCAGCCTAGGAGTCTTGCAGAATAGATTCCTCCAACACAAATACACTTCTCCAGAGCAAAAACATTTATGTATTGAGTCTGTGAAATGAGATTGTTCTATTAAAAGCAAGCGTTTAGCTTAGTTATAAAAGTCAGCTAATTGTTTGAGAGTTTAATGATAATCTGCATAATTATTACCTCCAGCTGATAGTTGCTAGGTAATTTTTATTAGGAATTTAGGTGACTTATTTTTGTATCTCCAATGAAAATTTCATATTTTTTGAGGAGAGAAATAATTTCTTCTAACTTTCCCCCTGTTTTATAGTATAAAGTCTTTTAGTGAATATTCTGGAATGCAGTGACCTATCAAATAAAAATAATTCCTCCTGAAGTTAACATGTTTTAGACAGCTTATACTTTATTAAAATTAAAAACCAGAGAACAAAATTGTTATTATAAATCTCCTTTATTTAAGTGTTTTTCTTGTATCTTTACAAATTACTGAAATGACACTATGATATTAAGTAGCTTTCATCTTGAGTTAATATATGGAAGTAATTCAGTCTGTGTAATTAGACAAGCTTCCACAGATTCACAGACTCTAGCAGACTTTGGGGAGATAACTCATATAGTTTCATTATAATATAGACAATGGAAAATTTATATCAATTATTATCTATACTAAATGCATATATGTCAAAATAGTCATAAAATTTAAAGCTTTTTTATCATAATGTTGTTATAGACACTTTGGAATTCTACAGTAATTCTCCTTCTTTGGGCCTCCCTTTTCACATTTCTAAATTGAACCTATCTTCCAGGGTGTTTTCATATATAAGGTAGTGTAAAACATAGTATTTGGCATGAAGTAAATAACAATGTTATTAAATAACTAATAAAGTAATCTATCTCATAGACTGGTCTAAATAACATTCATGTACATACATACATACATACACACACACACACACACACAGGCATAAAATAATTCCTCATACTATTCACAAGATTTAGAGAATCAGAAATGATCAGGGTACATTATAATAGGGGGATGGTTACATAAACCACAAGATACAAGAGTAGTCATTGAGCTGCTTTGGTCATAGCAGCAGGTGTGCCTTGTGTGCCACTCATGGAGACCTGGTATTTCCCACAGGTCTCCTGCAGACCCCCACAGCCATAGAGCTACTGACCTTTTCCTGGTTGGACTGCTCCCATGTTGGCACAGACTCACTCCTGACCAATGACGCCTCATGATCACAACTCGCCAATTGTATTCTCCCTTCCTATGCTTTTCTTCTCTTTATTTTGCTTCTCTTTTCTTACCCCGGTTCATAACCTGATTTCCAGAAAGGCCTGTTGTTCTGTGAGCTTGGATGCTGTGCATTTGAGCCTCCACTGGGAAGCTTAGTAGAATTATCTCTCAACATATTGTTGGGTTATGTAAAGTGGAGTATGTGAGCTTACTTCATAGTCCCTCAGCTCTGATGAGGTAAACCTCCTGCTCTAAGCCATAGTAATAGATTTATGAAAATCAAGATGCACAATTATGCAGGAAAGACGGGTCTTAGAATGTCAAAAGAGACCTTACACGGCTGAAGAGAATGCTCAGAGGCACCTGCTGCTCTTGCAGGAGACCAGACTTCTCAGCATCCATTTGGGGAAGTATATAACTACCTATAACTCCAGATCCTGAGGGCCCAGTACCCTCTTCTTCCCTCAGTGGATACCCATGCACACATGGTATAACTTACATATACACATATGCATACATAATATACTTAAAAATAAATCATTTTTAAAGCAAGTGAAGGGTTAAGGTGCTAGCTGCCAGGTGATAACTGTAATTGGACTCTCATCATCTACATGATAGAAGAGAACTGACTCCCAACAGTTGCCCCCTGGTCCCCGTGTGCGTGCCCCACATACAACAAGTAAATTAATAACTAAGTATAACTTTAAGCTTTAAAAGCCACATAAACCACTGAAAAGAAAAAAAGAGAACTACAGTGACAGTATTCCCACGTGGTAACTGGTGATTAATTACTTTAGGGGTTCCTACAATGTATTTCAGTACTTTTAAAATGAAAGATGACAAAATTAGAGGAAATTGTTGTAAAGAAATAACTCCTAGATTAACAACATGCACGTTTAAAGCAATCTTTATGGTAATCTCTTGTGGTGATTCTCCCACTGTGGGAGCAGTCCATAAGTAGCAGTAAGTTCCAGTGTAGCAGTATAGCCCCATACGTATTTCAGGTGAGTCCCATACATACTTACTTCATCTATAGACTTCTGACTTCCCACCTCTAGCTGTAATTTTCTGTAAACAAACGTCTCTACTTATTATCTGTCTCCCTGCCCACGGATAGATTGCTCTATCATCTACCCCTTCCCTGTGAATTACTGTAAGCGTCCACACAGCAGATGCTTTCCTCGTATCTGTAGACCACCTTAGAATTCACCTTTCTCCCAAAGGCCAGCATTTGTATGTCCAACTGTCACCATTGGACCTCTGACATGAGGATGTTCTCTGGAGCGAGGAGCCCAGGGGCAGGCATACAGGACAACCTGAGAGAAATTGGGCATCATCCTGCACCTCCATCTCCCAAAGCCCCGGCCATGACTAGTGAAATGGTAGGTAAAGTCTGTGCAATAGGAACAATTGTGGGCATCTCATCCCTTCTCCCTCATAATCCCCACAAAATGGAGCATATTTCCATTGGTTGTCAGGTGTACTGCAGGTGACTGTATTTGTTGAATGCCTCTCACACCCTCTTTTCCATCGTTCCTAGGGGTTTCGAGGGGTAGATACCTCAATACCTTACTTCTACTCGAATCCTCTCCTCTAAGAGGAGGGGGTGTGTTTCTGAAGAAAGTCAATTAAAGAAGATATTCACCTATATTGGTAATTCCTATAGTAAAATAGATTCTGTTTGATACTGGCTCTGAGGTACACTAGAGCTCAAAATGTGTCAGACCACTAAACAAACTTCTGAAGTGGCTACATTGGAATAACAGCTGGGGTGAGTCATAAAACAAGGCAATAAAGGTAGAACTCTCTGGCTTCTGGACAAAACCACAAAACATCGGCATAACCACTGGGTCCAAGGGAAGGGAAGCCATGAGTACTGTGGGCTAAGTTTGCTCACATACCTTTCAGCAGCCAGGGCACTGGATAAATGTCAGATTAAGGCACTGTCTAATGAAAAAGAGAAATTCCCTAATAGCTGCAGCCTTCCTTTAGTAGATTCAACACACAATCCCTGGAATGCTTCCCAGGGAGACAAAGACAAAAAGCAAAAAAACCCTAATTTGATAGACCTCTTGAAAGAAACCTTGGTCAATAGGGCAGTTCTCTGCACTTGTCACCAAAAGTGCATTTTTTTTTATCTTTATTAACTTGAATATTTCTTATTTACATTTCGATTGTTATTCCCCTTCCCGGTTTCCGGGCCAACATCCCCCTAACCCCTCCCCTTCCCCTTCTATATGGGTGTTCCCCTCCCCATCTTCCCCCCATTATCACCCTCCCCTGAACAATCATGTTCACTGGGGGTTCAGTCTTGGCAGGACCAAGGGCTTCCCTTCCACTGGTGCTCTTACTAGGCTATTCAATGCTACCTGTGAGGTTGGAGCCCAGGGTCAGTCCATGTATAGTCTTTGGGTAGTGGCTTAGTCCCTGGAAGCTCTGGTTGCTTGGCATTGTTGTACATATGGGGTCTCGAGCACCTTCAAGCTCTTTCAGTTCTTTCTCTGATTCCTTCCATGGGGATCCTGTTCTCAGTTCAGTGGATTGCTGCTGGCATTCACCTATGTATTTGCTGTGTTCTGGCTGTGTCTCTCAGGAGCGATCTACATCCGGCTCCTGTCGGCCTGCACTTCTTTGCTTCATCCATCTTATCTAGTTTGGTGGCTGTATATGTATGAGCCACATGTTGGGCAGGTTCTGAATGGGTGTTTCTTCTGCCTCTGTTCTAAACTTTGCCTCCCTATTCCCTCCCAAGGGCATTCTTGTTCCCCTTTTAAAGAAGGAGTGAAGCATTCGAATTTTGGTCATCCTTCTTGAGTTTCATGTGTTCTGTGCATTTAGGGCAATTCAAGAATTTGGGCTGATAGCCACTTATCAATGAGTACATACCATGTGTGTTTTTCTGTGATTGGGTTACCTCACTCAGGATGATATTTTCTAGTCCCATCCATATGCCTAAGAATTTCATAAAGTCATTGTTTTTGATAGCTGAGTAATATTCCATTGTGTAGATGTACCACATTTTCTGCATCCATTCCTCTGTTGAAGGACATCTGGGTTCTTTCCAGCTTCTGGCTATTATAAATAAGGCTGCGATGAACATAGTGGAGCACGTGTCTTTGTTATTTTTTGGAGCATCTTTTGGGTATATGACCAAGAGAGGTGTAGCTGGATCCTCAGGTAGATCAATGTCCAATTTTCTGAGGAACCTCCAGACTGATTTCCAGAATGGTTGTACCAGTCTGCAATCCCACCAACAATGGAGGAGTGTTCCTCTTTCTCCGCATCCTCGCCAGCATCTGCTGTCACCTGAGTTTTTGATCTCTCATCAGACACTGCTGCCTTCTTGCCCATCCTTGCTCACGGCATGTCTGGTTCCCGGATTCCTTCTTTCTGTTATTGCACTGGACTTCTGTTCTCACCCCAGCTTCATGGGCAAACAGGTGACTTTGGATATGCTCTGACCCTGTCTAGGGTTGTCTGCCTTCTCCTTTGGCACAGCAGTTGTGGGCAATAAGCACTGTACTACAGACCAAACCAGGACATAAGGGAAATGGGTCCAAACAAAAAGAAACTAATTTAAAATAATTTTCTAGGTTTACTTCCAGGTTTAAGATTCTGTCAAACACTTCCTGTATGGGTTAGTTTTTCTTTTGTTTTGTTTTTGCCAACTTGACACAAGCTAGAGTTTTCTCAATTGAGGGAACCTCAATTGAAAAATTACCCTATCAAATGGTCTATAGGCAAGCATATAGGGCATTCTCTTGATTGATGATTAAGGTGTGCAGGCACAGCCCACTGGGGACTGTGCTGCTCCTAAGAAGATTGGTCTGGATTATATAAGTAAGTAGGTTGAACAATCTATAGAGAGCAAAGTTGTAAGTAGCATTCCTTTATGGCCACTGATTTGGTTCATACTTTCAGGTACCTGCCTTAAGTTCCCTTCATGAGGAACAGCGATGATGGGTGTGAGCCAAATAAAGCCCTTCCTCTACAAGTTGCTTTTGACCACAGTGTTTTGTTACAGCAATAGAAATTTGACTGGAACAGACATCAGTTCTTGAAGAGAGGCATCACTGTGACAGCCATGACCATGTACCTTTAGGGAGGATCATAGAAGTACTTGGAACCTGAGGCTAGAAAAGCTACTGAGATAAGAGTTTTAGGGATTGTTTCATGGGAGCCTAGATTATAAGAATGTGAAAGAAAGGTGTGCAATGGAGACCGAGTTTGTGGTGCTTTTGTGGAGCGTTTGAAAAGCCCTAAAAATTCTACTGAAACTGTCTGGGTGATAGGTTTGAATTAAGAGTTTGTGGTTTGGTCACCTGGGGCTGAAGAGTCAGTTGTGGTAACAAGAGGCTCATACCACTGATGTGAAGGTCTTGGCTTTACCAGGACATTTCTTTTCAGTGTTTGTTTTCCTCCATTCTCAGATTTTCTTCCCCTTGATACTTACCTCATGTTCTTCCCAAGTAAAACCCCCAGATGAGATGGAGCCCGTTTCAAGAAGATGATTACTAGTGAGACTTCATACCCAAGCTCATCCTCTTGTTCTTCAGCCATAATAACTGAAGTTGCCTTTTACGTTGTCTGAAGACATGTATTTCTGCAGGAAAGGAAACCCTGCCCCAACCCTGCCCATGAACACTTTCCCATGAGCAGTATATGTGGCCTCACCCTGATGTCCCATCACAACCATTTATGCCTTACCTGTAGTTCTCCCACAGAGGCCATTATTCCACGATTAGCTCCACCTTCCCGATCCTCTGTAGACACTAAATACCACTTCCACATCTCCAGGAAAGGGAACCAGCTGCCCAAGGGGACAGATGTTTCTTCTGTTAAAAGGAGAGTCTGTTTCCCATTAAACCATGCATTTAAGAAGGCAGAGTAAGGATCAGTAGGTAGAGAGGTGTAGCTATAGACCTGATAAGGATCTTGGAATATATCTTTGGAATACTGAGCTGGAAAAAGTGTAGTGGTCATGAATCTACTCTTACTCCTTCACAGCTCACCTTTCCTGGATACCAGCTTTGTCCCTAGGGCCCAGGAATTAGAATCCCAAGCAAAAATGTATCTGCTCCTATGAATGTGCTCGAGCCCTGAGCAGGAACTGCTGTTCCTATGTTCTGTATTGTCAGGGGACTAGACTGAAGCTCTGATGGACCAGCTGCTCTATGTGACTCCAGTGTGTCACATTGTGTGCTCCAGTGACTTCAGTCCTCCAGAATATCCACATGGCAGAGATGCCGGAAAGAAAATAATGTCAATAGCCTGGCACAGTGTTCCTTTGGTGTAGGTTTATATGCTGCCACCTTGCTCTTTGATTTGCTTCCAGGATATTCTAGTAGAAAGAAGGGCACGATTACCCTTCACTGTGGTGTCTGGACCCCAGCCACAGCCTCTCCAAAGATCTTCCAAGTGAAGCTTCTGGGCTCCTTCCAATTGATCCTTGAATCTACTGTGATATTCGGGTACAGCTTTAGTCTACAGACACAAACTACTAAGTTTCACTTCTCTACCCTTATTGCTTATTTTTTCTTCTATTTTCCTTTCCATTTGCTTCTCACTCTGCTTCTGAAACGTAAAGCTTCTGTTTCTTTGGTTTTTGTTTGTTTGCTTGCTTGCTTGCTTTTTGTTTGGTTTTGTTTTTAAATTCTGCTTATCGTGCACGTTGAAAAATTCTTTAGTGACTCAATAGATTTCTAAATGGTGTCTTCACCTGTTTGCTCCTCATTGCTGCCACAGGTATATTCCACACATGCCCCATACCCCCTTCACTGTGATCTCTTTTTGACTAGGACAGATAGAAAACACCAGGATCTTGTAGAAAATATGAAAGCATGGTTTATTTGGAAGCCTGTGTGTGATGTGTTCATTAAAATTTAGAACTAAGCCTGGTGTGAATAGAAAGATGCTAAGGAGCTGGATAACTAGGTTTCCTTAGCAATGTGAGCAAGGTACCTAAGAGTTCGATGGGCACTGATGGGACAAAGGTAGAATCCATGTCTCCATTGTTGCACTAAAGACACAAACAACCCTTCCTGTTCTCTTAAAAGCACAAATCTCAACGGATGTCATGGGACTTGATATTCTAATTTCAGATCACATGTCCTCAAAGCCGAACTGTGTTCCACTTTATGACCTGCCCTGCAAATTTTGTGTGCTGCTTCAAACTTCCTCTTTGGAAGTGTGTTCTGGGAAAATCAAACTGTTGGGCTCATGTGTTATTCTAGACTACTTCTGCTAGTGTAATGCTTAGAAAGTTCAGAGAAGGAATATGCCCATTTAATAAATAGAAAATATTTATTATGATACAGCGTCATCAAGATTATCTGACAAAAGGCAGTAACAAGCCAAAGGAAAACACTTTTACAAGAAGCAAAACACCTTGAAGAAGCACACACATTACAGTGAAGATATTTTTGCCCTTTAGGTACAGGGTAGTAGGCATACATCTCCAATTCTGAACAATTATATGAGCTAATATTCTATTTATTCTGGAAGATTCATAATCAGGATAAGAGTAGGCATTCAGTAATATTTTAATCAGTGTTGAAGGTGTTCACCAAATGTCTCAGACCAAAACCCTAGAGTCAACTTGCCTGTTACAGCATTCGAATAGGCAAATGTTGCCTCATCTATTCTGGCAAAAGAACAACAAAAGGCTCTGAACGCACGAGTCCCGTAATGATGAAAGACGGATGTAACTGCTTCAAGTTTTAAAGAACATAGGAAGAAATATGCATTCTCTCATTGGCTTCCCAATTATGGAGACCCATCTACTTAGCATCTGTTGTGTGCTTTGAGTTTTGAGACAGGTCTCTCTTTTTAGGCCTAGAATTTATTGGCTAAATCAGGCTAGCCTGGGCTTAAAGACCTGGACCACTACGCCCAGCTCTACACTGCCTAATTTTTCTTCTTCTTCTCATTCTGTTTCTTCGTAGTGAAAACGTGGAATCCAAGACGTAAATTCTTGAGATCTCTGCAACCAAGATGCTCAAAAATAACTTGGAAAGCAAAGGCAAGAGTTCTTGGAAAGGAATTCACTACACTGGGCAGTAGAATGTGGGATCACATGAGGAGCACAACTCTGACATGGGAGCTGATGTTAAATTCCAAACTCATGATGCTTTGGCTATTTAGAGAGTCTAAGATGATGCTTTTTGGCTGAGAAACCAGCAGCTTCGACATGAAGACAGCAAATTAAAATGACTGAACATAAGGCACAAACAAAGATTATTTAAAGGGAACGGGTTCATCTCACAAATAACAGAAGAAATAAAAATAACAAGAACAATTTTCTTTTGGGTTCGAAAAGGTAGGGTCAAGATGGAATAACTGGACTACATGTATGTGAATGTTACATGTGTGGATATTACATGTATGTGGATATTACATGTATGTGGTTATTACATAATAGTACACATGAGGATCATAAGGAAGAGATGCTAACAAAGATATAAAAGTTTAAATGCATGAAAATAAAATTAAGCAGAATTGACAAGCAGATAGTTGAGACACTCTGGGTAGACTTGAGTGTTGTTATATACTAGAAGACCATGAAACTCAAGTAGCTGTGGAAAAACTTTTTAAAAATATATCTGAAATATTCTAAATATTGCCTTTTCAACCTTACATTTTAATAACAATGTGCGCAGGTTTATAAAAACGGACCTTTTACTGTCACGCATTGCTTGGTGACCATTTTTATACAATGCACTTTCAAATTACTTCATTAATAACATTCTCATATCATAAAATATCTGAAAAATAAATCCCACTTAGAAGAATTCCCATCGAAGCTGCACATGAGAAACATCAGACCACAGACCCAACCTCCAGAGAAACATGGTAACCGTGGTATGGAGAACATCACTGGTACATAAAAATATTTATACTATATCCAAAAGACAGTCTTCTAGTGACAGCTAAA
Source organism: Rattus norvegicus (assembly GCF_021556685.1). NCBI lineage: Eukaryota > Metazoa > Chordata > Mammalia > Rodentia > Muridae > Rattus > Rattus norvegicus. The sequence continues at coordinate 6,215,803 of NC_141534.1, forward strand.
TTGACATTAAATGGCACGAATTTCATAATCACATGTATACAAGAAACGCAGGAAAACACTTTCAGTTACTAGTTCCAGGGACTCCTGTGACAAAAGGAAAAAATCTAAACCAGTAATAGTTGCTATGAATACATCATTAAGTTCAAAGATAGATTCGTTTCCATAGCACATGGGAGAAACAGTGGCACCGCATTGTACTGAAACTGAAACTGAATCTTAGAAGTCCGACTGGTTGATAGTATTTGCTACAGTAAATGGAAGGTAAAACCTGGCAACGCGGCTTGTCCTCTTTTGCTGAAGGGCAGCGGAGAACCTGGTTGGCACAGTGCAAGTGAGTTCACAAACGGCCTGACACTCCTTGTTATCTTTCTCCTCTCCAAAAGTATCTGTACATTAATACGGAATCTGTGAAGCACGCTCACCTTGTTCAAGGCCCTGTGCTTATATATCATCTTGCTTCTCTTTTTTTCTCCCCCGTAACTTCTAATGGCGCTCTTTTTGGTGATAGCTTTGCTCATACTTTCCTTTTCCTTAAACACAGGGAATCACAGGAATGCAAAAGGTTACTGTGCCTTTATCCCGGGTGACTACAGGCTGGCAATGGATCACAGCAGTGGAAAGGGACCCTCATAAGGTCAGTCCCCGGGTCTTCCTTAGTCCAGGAGTCTGAAGACTCAGCACAGTCAAGGTCTGAGATGGGAGCTGTTGTCCGAACCTACCCCCGCCTCCTGCCCTCTCTCCATCTGCTCACTAGGATGATGAACTTAGGATTCAGTTGGCACCATCGCAGGGCCTGCTTCGCTTCTAGTTTTACCACGGGAGTGTGGGCAGATATATGTATGCACGATTGAGCAAAAGAAGAGATTATTTTTGTTGATTTTATTTTTACGTTTTATTATTTTTTTCGATAAAAGTTACATACCATATGGAATTGTGCTTTGTCATAATTCCCTTTCTTTCTAGAGAAGGTTTTTGAATAATTCAAGAGTCACAATCCTGGCCAGGACCACTGTTCAGTTGGCATCGTCCCTCTCCTTCTTTAAGGCAGCCGCAGCATTTTTTTTTTCTTCCCTGCAGACCGTGGTCCTCCATCCCCATCCCTCACCCTGCTTTCTACACATTTCTGGAAGGGTTGACACTCCTTGGCATCTCTGGCTTCTCCATGCGCACTCCCCCCCCCCCCCACACACACACACACTACAGGGTGGAAGAGCTTTGCTTGTAGTCCCTCAGAATGACAGAGGCGTAGGTCACATTTGGAGGGGTGCAGAGGACCGACTCAGATACGGGGGAACTGGGCACTGAGCTGCCAGAGGCCACGGAATCTCGGAAAGGAGAAGGAGGCGTCAGGGCAGGAGAATCCTCAGGGGTCAGCTTGCTGGCTGTGGGCAGGTCCTCCTCCTCTTCCAATTCATCTTCTTCGGTGTTCCCTTCGCGCTCGTACACGAACTCCTGCAGGAGCTTGAATCTCTCACTGTCATCATCGATGTCCTCCCCAGGAGGGGAGATGGACTCCTCCTGGAAGGTGCTCAGGTGCAGGGGCAGCATCTGCAGGTGTTGCGGCGGAGGCGGGGGCGGGTACAGAGAGCGCAGGCTGTTTCCTGGTGTCCCCGGGCCTGCCAGCACCGCATGGAAATCTGGAATCCCCGAACCGAAGTTGGTGACTACGCCTTGCAGCTGGTCCATCAGGGACTTGGGCTGCTGCGGGGGCTGCTGAGGGGGCGGCTGCTGTGGCTGCTGCTGCGGGAGAGGAGGAGGCAAGCCCTTGGGGATGACGGAATCAGCCAGGAACAGGGGGGTCTCTTCTGCGGTCAGATGGGGTGGCAGAGGTGGTGTGGTGGCCACGGGTGGCCCGCGTCGGTGCACCACCATAGAAGGGCTGCTGGGAGGGCTGAAGTGAGCAGAAGGGGTATTGTCCTCTTCTTCCACATTGTAAAGGGTCTTGGTGCTGGCATCTGAAAAGGTCAGGCTCTTGCCAGAGCCTTGGTAACTTTTAGTGAGGGGTTTGATTACGGCTGTTTGGTTACAGGCCGTCTCGTTGGTCTTCACGTGCACAGAGAGGCGCTGCCACACGTGCTGTCCCTTGGGCGCCTGTCTTCCACCTGGTTCAGACCATGACACAGACTTGCCGTTAGAACTATGAATAAAATAGAAATGGGTTTATTTACACATGGCTCCTGCACAGAGGACAAAATGCTTCTGAATTCTGTTCACCCCAACGCTGGACAATTCAGCCGTACCCTCTACCTTAGCAGCTTCCCCATATAGTAAATGAAACACTGGCTACTGCAGGTACCCTAGGCTGCCTTTGAAGAGGGAGCCAAGACGTTGAGCTCATGCTAAGGACCCAAGAAAAGTCACTGGCGAGAAAGCTCAGTCTGATGGGGCTACAGCTATTTTCATTTAGTTATACAATTTCCCCAAGCACACTGGCCCTCCACCACCATCCACTTTGCAATAATGAAAAGAGTCCCTTTGATGGCAGGTAATGAAATGGTTAGCAATTAATTAAAATTAAAATTATCTTTGCTCGCGGGGTTGGGGATTTAGCTCAGTGGTAGAGCGCTTGCCTAGCAAGCGCAAGGCCCTGGGTTCGGTCCCCAGCTCCGAAAAGAAAAAAAAAAAAAATTATCTTTGCTCGCAAGACTGAAGGATTATCAAAATAGTAGAAGAATAAAATGAAAGTGCATGCGCATTTGTGCATGTGCGCGCGCGCGCACACACACACACACACACACACACACACACACACACACACTTAAGTTTCCCACAGACAATACAATACAGAGATTAGTCTTTGGGACAAGTTAAGACCTACATATAAACCTACTCTTGTTGTGCTGTGGGATTCCTAAACTAGAAGCTCTCAGTTGCTAATTCTGGTTTGTATTTTCCCATCAGAAGCATGCACATAGACAGGACACTAGCACAAAGGAAGCAAGAACAGACAAGTAGAAAAACAAACAAACAATCAAATATGCGAGTGGCTGAAGGATTTCATAATTTCCTATTTTCCCTTTTTAATATTAAAACATTATTTCTGGCTCACATAAAGGTTCAGCTTCTCAGCCGCTAATATGGTTTGCCCTAGGAATACTCAAATGAGCAGGCACATTGGAAAAGAAATAGGAAAGACTAGCAAACACATTACCCACAGCTCACATTAATCCTTCTGCCAACTTTGATGCAAATGAGACAAAATTAAGATCCTACAAAGCATTGGTCCCTAGGACAAAGGACCCTGCTTGGATCTTTTCCTATGTATCCTTGCTAAAGAAAAGTTCTAGAACACCACCTTCCTTCTAACCTTCTCGGTTGTCATGGCTTGGTTCGTAAATGCCTCTCAAAAGCTCCTGTATTGAGAATTTGCTTTTCAGAGCAGCAGCAATCGAAGGGGAAAGAGAGTTTCCTGGCCACCATTAGGTGAGCAGCTTTGATTGGCCCCATGATCTGTACCAAGATGCTGCCCCTTGGCACAGGTCCAGAGAGCACAGTGCCTAGTGACCGTGGGCTGAACCCCTTGAAACCATGAGCTAAAATAGATCATCCCTCTGTTCAGTTGAGTTTCTCAGACACTTTGGCACATGAATACAAAGCTAACACATCAGCTTTAATCCTTCTGAAACCCCAAGAAACCAACCAAGGAGAAAGTCACTCTGAAAAAGAAAACACAAAATTTTCTATGTCAACCAGAAATTCTACTCATTCTGCATATTGCAGCAGTTCAGATCTGGCTTTTGAGACTATGCTGATTTTCTATATAACTTTTAGCAGATGGCGACACCTTACCATAGCATTCTATTAATAAAAGCAGTGCTAATACTTTAAAAGAAGTCATTTTCTTCATTTCTATTTTTTTTCCTTTTTAGGAGTTTGCTTTTTCTTTATACCTACCAAAGCAACAAAAAAAAAAAAAAAAAAAAAGGGAACACAATAAGAACAAAGTTGTGACATGAAAAAAAAAAGTGGAAAATGAACATTCTTTCTTAGGTGGAGGTGTGAAATAGACTTTCCCACATTACAGTCTTGTGTTTGAAGTGTGGGGGGGAGCAGAGAAGGATCGCTATGACAATGGTTTATTGGATCATTTTAAAAATCAAGAATAAGGGCTTTGAAACATACATATGGTTCTTGGAATACTTAAAATGAGAATAATGTCCAACATTTCACATTTTATAACTCTGAAAAAGTGAACTGAGACTAAGAAATTGAGATTTGTTTTAAAGTCTGATACTGAATATATATATATATGTATATATATATGTATATATAAAACCTCGAAAATAGATATGACAGCTAAAATACTGACCTTTTTATTTATGGGGAAAAGGTCATTCCCAATGACAGATTGCATAGTCACTCCTAAAACTAGCTTCAAGGTATCCTTGCATTTTGGGAAAACCCTGATGTTTTCCTATAGACTACAATCAGTTGTTTCATCACTGTCTAAAGAGCCACCCGGGGCCTCATTTTGGACCATGTGAACAGTATCTTTTGATAATCAGGCAGACAGCTATAATCCCAGTTTAGTTCTATTTTAATTGAAGACAATTTTTAGTCTTGTGATGGGTGATTTTCGCCATCACTGTTAAAATTGGTAGCATTACTTCCATTCAGAGTCTTGCTCTAAATTATGCAAAAAGTCCTATTTAACTAGGAAACAAATATCATGCCCCAGGACATTTGATGGATTATAAAAATTAGACTATCCTTTTTTCCCCAAGGACAAAACAAATCGCCTTTAAAAAAAAAAATCAAAGACACTGGAGGAAATACATCATTGCACAGACATTACAGCACAGGGCACTAACTGTTCCTTTAGGAACACTCACTTCTCATGCGTGGTCCACAGATAATCTGAAGGGTCTACAGATCTACATGCTCTCCATGCACTGTTTATAGACTGAACAAATAAAATTTTATAGGAGAAAATGTACCGCTCCTTTTAAATGCTTGTGAACAGTATTGTGATAAATTACCACTAAGTACAAAGGCAACTACATTCTTAGATGCTTTCACTATCCTCTGTAATCCAGTAAACACTAATAAAGGTAATTACAGTCACTGATTCAGCTAAAGACCCAATCCTGTTTCCTGGGAAAAGGGAGCATCCTATGTGAAGAGGCTAGAAACTCGATATTAAGGAGAGAAAAATACATAAACTTTAGTGTATCACAAAAGAATAAAATACAAATATTAGCATTTGAAATGAAAGCATTGTTTTAATCGCTTCTCGGCCTTTTGGCTAAGATCAAGTGAAAGCATTGTTTAAGTGCAGACAGCAGCATTTTGGGAGTTTCTTAATTTCTTTTTCCTCTTCCTATTCTTTCTCTTATTCTTCTTCCTTTTCCTCTTCCTCTTCTTCTACCTTTATTTAATATTTTAATTTTAAGAAAGAGCTGGAAGCTTATCACGAGTAACAGGAAGCTTGCTTGCCGAGTGTGCAGGAAGGTCTAGCTTTGATCTCTAGCCCTGCATATACCAGGCATGGTAGTGATACCTGCAATCTTAAGCATGAGGAAGTTGAGGCAGGAGAGTCAGAAATTCAAAATCTTTTGCTATATTGCAAGTTCTAAGTAATCCTGGGCTACACATGACTCTGCCTCAAAGCGGGTGGGAGCAAACCAAGTGATCTGACTTAGAAAACTCTACATAATTGTCTCAAAGCACTCTAACTTTCAAAGACAGACCTTAGGCTCAAAGTAACTCGTTTCTTGAAGATAAAATACTGTGGGTCAGGGCTATAACTACGTGGTTACATATTATTTATTGATAATGAAATAGTCAATGACATAACAAACCTACCTTGAGCCTCTCTGGTTATAGGGCTATAAAATAATGGGGCCTGTCCCGAGAACACAGAGCCCTCCCCACCCTCTCACCGTCTTTGGAGTCAAAATGTCTGAAACACCAGGGGCTTTACAACTTGTCAGGCAACCTTGAGAGAGAGGCTTGGCGCTGAGCTGGTGTTGGGCTGAAGCACTCTTTGGCATGATTGCTTAGCTTTGAACCCCACCTGTTCTCTATTTAAGCCATGACCTTAAGTCAGGGCAAGAATATGGACTTGGGTAATCAGTGAGTCTCCTTGTCCCCATCTCAATGAGTCTGCACTGGATAAATCTCCTTCTCTCGATTTCACTATTTAAATTGACTCTTAACTGGCTCCTCCAGGACAAGTAGCTGAAGCTGATTCGTTGGGCGCACAGGCTGTGACCCTAAGTCTGGTGATAATAAGACTATAGGAAGAGATGAAGAGGGGAAAACCATGTTTCATTCTCCTATGCAGAACAGAATTGACAGGTCTGAGACTGTGATCCAGGAAGTAATAGGTTGAGGTTTTTGCCTTGATTTTCTTCCATTAGCTGGGGTCACAATCCCCCCAAACAAAGCAAAGCAAAACAAAACAAAACAAAATATTACCACTCTAGAGGGTAGAGAGAAGTTAAAGCATCTTGTCTACTCACAATTACTTGCAATATGGAGAATCTCAAAGTAGTAAGTACAAATGTAGTTGCATCTGTATTTCATGATAATCTATCACAAAAAAGATATTAAATATGGGAGTGGGCCATATAAACAGATTATTGTATCATTGGCATCCAGAGTGAGCCTGCCTGCTTTTTATTTGTTTCTGTAAGTGCTAGTTACATGAGCAGGTTACATGCTCTCCCCATAAGCAGGAAAAGCTCCCACTTGAGAACCTGGGAAGTCAAGCATTTGTCTTCTATAAAAAGGGGGAAGTGGGCCCATTGAGATGGCACTTGCTGCTAAGTCCTACGACATGAGAATAAAGAGTGTCCTCAAATGATGGAAGGAAAGAACTGGGTCTGATGAGTTGTTACCTGACTTAGTATATGCTCTCTTTCCCCACCTTTCTCTCTCCAAGATCACTCACTAGTAACTAGTGTAATGAAATGAAAGGGGGAGTCAGGAAATGCCAGGGTGTTCCAGTAGGGAAAGAACAACTCAACATGAGCAGATTCTCTGAGTCACCAGCGCTAGGGTAGCCTACCTATTATTGCCCCAAAGCTGCACTTTGATATGGTCCCAATCTGGGAGTCTATCCATCCTAATATCTAGTGGAGCTATCCATCCTCTCACCTGCATACGCATCAACCAGATGACACCAGACGGAAGGTGGCTCTTGCAGATTCTTAGGCATCGGGACTATTTAAACCATTTGAGATAGGCTTCTGTTTTCCCAGGAAAACCCAAGTTACTTTCCATATTGACACTAGTTCCACTACTTGAAATGTTCCAGAAAAAAAAAACAGCATATTTAGCATAATCTCTTCACCATGGAAGACTAGGAACCTAGTTAAGCCATCTTGCCTATTGACTGTTACTCACAATACAGAGACTCTCAAACGTACTTTTGCAGGTGAACGAACTCTTCTTATGTGAGAACTCCATAGTTTCTGTAGCTAGGTAATCTTGTATAGCATTGTAAGTTTGCTTCTTCTCTCTGAATTCTATCCGTAACATTGGCTAGGCACAGAACCACTGTCTGAATGAAATACATAGTTTCCAAAGTCAAAATATTTGACTCTTACTTAGTAGTCTGTAGATCAACTGATCCCTGGATCTTCAAGCTTCATGATACAGGATGAAGGACAACACACAGATATCACACACACACACACACACACACACACACACACACACACACCATTTTGTTTTTCAATAACTTCATGGTTTCTTTAAGGAACCAATAAAGTAAAAATATATACCAAGTTCAATTTTATCAAAATCAATGAAGCATGAAGATCTCTAGAACTTTGTTCTCGGCCTGAGTGCTTACTGTTCTGATAAAATTACCGAGTCATTTCCAAACTGCAAGAGAATTCGGATGGTTATTGAACTTTTTCAAGAAAGTTTGAAAAGGTCTTTGGGTTTTATTCATTTACTAGCTGATGAAGGAAATTCTCAGGTTGAAGACAGTGTTCTTGCAGAAAACGTGGGTTTGGTTCTTAGAACTCAATAGGGCATATCACAGCCATCTATAACTCTAGGTCCAGGTGATCCGACACCCTCTTCTGGCCTCTCTGGGAATCTGTATTCAAATATATTAACAGACACATATACATAGACTTACAAATTATTATAAATGATAAAATGTGTGTACCAGGGAATTGTCCTCATAGTGGTATCCCATGTGTGGTAAGAATCATTTTGGAAACACAGGTAGGAATATATCGTGTTACTTATGAAGTTCAGGTCAAACACTGTCATTTCTTTTATGCTCCCCTCTGCCAGATTTGGATTTCAATTGCCAGTCCCTTGCTGAACTTCAGTCCTCACAGTCTGCCTGGCAAATATAGAGCGGTTGTGTTGCTCTGCCTAGATTATTCCTCAGCGGCAGGCGTGACAGAGACAGACCAAAGTGACCCAGTTTACCTCTTATGTTAGTCTCTTTGCATGCTCTTTACAAAAATCAGTGGATACTGGAGGTTAAAGAAAGGACTTTTTTTTTTATTTTCTTTTTACCAGGACAACCATAACTAAAAATATCTGGCCTTAGTCTGAGGGAAACAAGTTGAAAGCCACTGATTCTTTCTGTTCCTTCACAGTTTGAAGACAGGAGGCTGGAATAGCCTGTTCTTAAGTCCCCAACAACCCACCTGTTAGCTTCGCTGATATGTATATTTTTTTCTTCTTTAATCATCACCAAAGAAGTGTATTTGGGTTGTACTTTTGGTCATAGAACTCACCTTTAAGTCACGAACTGTCAGTTGATTTTTCTTTAGCCCTGCTGCCCTGACAGGGCAAACACATCCATCCCTATCAATCTCTTTTGACAGGCAGCCAGCAGCTGTCACAAATTAGCATCCCCTTGCTATGTCCTTGGAGAGACTCACCCACAGTGCAAGAAATATTTACCGCCTTTAGACTTGGAAGAATGTCAAGGAGGGCATCCAGCTATGGTACAGTGGCTCTGATAGTGGCTTCCCGAGTGCCACACTACAGACACTGGCATGGCTACCCAATGTGTCCTTCCTACATCTGGATGATTGTTTTTGTGGAGGCTGCATTGTTTGTATATAGGATTCTACAGGATTAACAAGAGGAGGCAGTAGACTTCCTGGTACACTTCACTGAGGAAAGGAAGAGGCAGCATGGCTCCATTTACCAGTCCCTGCTGCCAGCTCGGTACTAAACATTGAAAGGAATTGGGCTCTTCTAGCTGAAGAGCTATTCAAGCCACAGACACCTCATCAGTGGGCTCCCTCGTGCTGCAGGAATGTGTACCTTTGACTCTCCCAGGCGTTTGGAGGGCTGTAAAGGAACAGCTGATAAAAACCACAGACTCCGTGCACAATGAATCGAACATGGTCTAGGTGCTTTGGTTAACTTAAAGAGACACTGTCAAGGAGCTAAAGGTCAAAAATTGGACCAAACATGCAAAGTTTTTATCTGACTTGAACGTCTGATAAAAATCATACAGAATGCTGGGGAAACTGTTTTTACTTGTTTACTTGTTTATAAAATTTGCTTTAAGTGGAACTCACAAACCTTTCGTTTTGTGTTCCCTAGAGTGTGGGAGACACCCGGCAGTGGCTCATGTTGGCACCCGCCCTCACACACCCACATTGTGGGACTTTTCCATAAATTTCAGCTATGGCTTTTACTTCAATGCAGACGCGATTATTTCAAACATTTGTGCAACAGCGCCGGGAGTGGGGAGGCAAAAGGAAAGGAAAAGAAAAAAAAGAAAAGAAAAGGCTCTGTTTGCCAAGAAGAAGCTGACAAATTTGTTGAGGGGAAGATTCACTTTTGAGCTCATGAGTGGGAGTCACAGACCAAAGTGAATCCTTAAAGCTGGGGACAGTGCTGCATTGGAACAGAAAACAAGCAGAAAAAACTAACGGCTTGACAGTGTCCTTTTAAGAACGATGGACGATTGGATAAGACAGTCGTGCAAACCACGGCACGTCCATGAGTCCCTCATTCTTGATGGCATGCACCACAATTGGTTCCATGTTAGAAAGTGGAAATACCCAGGAGAGAGAAAGCAAGGGGCAAAACACTGTGTTTCCATGCAGCTTTTCTTACACATTCACTGCAGTGTGGGGGTTTTCAAAGCTGCGCATGTGCCGACGGACACTGGCTGCTGGGCGAGAATTCTGGCTGCCTCTTCCTGAAGATGGAAAAGAAAAAGCAAGGGGTTAAACAGTATGTGCACAGCTATTGTGACTCCACCACTCAGGAGGTGCCCGGTCCAGAGCAGGGCCAAGCTTGGCTCCTGAACCTTCCAGTATGTCTCTGCTTCTGCGTCTTGCTTGGAACGAGCAGCAGTGACTGGTTCTTCCTGTCGGGGCTCCTTTCTCAAAGCAACATCAGTGGATTCACTTTTACATCACAGAACCAACTCTTTCCCATGGATCTATCCTAGTCTGATTCTTTCCCTTCACTGCAGACAGTAGACAGTCGTGTGGATTGACTTTCTACCACAATGCCTCTTGATGGCATTTGTAAATTTATATCTGAGCCCATGGCTTTCCTATTCATTTTACATTGTATACCATATTATTCTATCACAAAGGCATGACTGCCATTTCATTTCAAGTCTCACGTGTTTTCTCTTGCACTCATAAGATTTTATATGTATAATAGTAGAATGTCAAGAGACCCACCTGTTGAGGTTGGAGGACTCTGTCATAAGGGGACATAGCATTTCATTTCCTGGCTGATGATTCCTTACACAAAACGCAGAGTGATATGTCCAGTGTGTCATTCTTGGCAAGAGAGACCACTCGCTAAGCACAGCAAAGTTGATGGGGTAGTCATGTGGATGTAGACTAAAGCTAAGTTGAGTTCCCTTACGCTGAGAAAGTGTTAAGAAAGACCAGTAGCTTAGAAAGTGGTGGCAGGAATGGGATCCTGTTATTATGCCATACAAAAGGGCCATCTACCCTGGGAAAGATCTTCAGGCATAAGGTCCTGGGGAAGAACCACCAGCACATGTTCTTGGCAGTGTTGAAGAGGACGGCAGAGTTCAAGGGAAGTTTCTCGATTTAGGAAACTGTGGATTTATTTTCTTCAGTGAACTCACATATGTTTTCTATTACGTCTGTATTTGGTCACCTCCCCCCATCTTTGGTGATAGCACAGTAGGCATAACCAAAGAGGACCATGTCAGTTTTCTATCCCATCCAAACAGAAGACTAGAACCTCAGAAGGAAGAGGAAGAGGAGGGAGAAAGAGGAAGGGGAGGGGGAAGGAAGGGAACCATCGTGGCTTGCCCAATATTTTAAGCCTTCAAGATGATGACTAACAGGTTCTGAGAAGAAGATCTGTGAGTTTGAAACCCCCATGTAGAATTAATTCCGTAGAGTCATTTTTCAAGGAAAGATTTTCTACACATAGTTGAATATAGTAGGGAGAAGGCAGAGTCCATCAGTGAATGGACAGCCATTAAATGGCAAGCACTCACAGAACATTCAAAAGCACACGCTGAACTCTACAATCTGAATCTCTAGTCCAGAAATGAGAAATAGTGATGAGTCGGCATAATTTCATTCCTACTGAGATAATCCATTTATTTTTAGACAAGGAGACACTGTTTGCTGTTGAACTTGCCAACTAGGCTAACAAGGACATAAAACATGCCAACCTGAGTTCACAAATACCATTAAACTATGATCATCAGAGAGGAGACAATAAAGAGAAACGTGTGCTTGGATATATAAATTAAAATAGGAAAGAGCAGTTAGCTTGCAAAAATATTACTAAAACTCTCTTTCTGGAGAATATGTCCAAAGCACTGGGCTTTGTTGTTCTAGAATCTTCCCGCATGCGTTTGACTTTAAAATTAACTCTACTTTGGAGAAATGTCTGCACATTGCCTGGTCAAATGGTGTCAGTCACCAGAGTTCCCAGTAGGTCTAGCTTCAGAAGCCAGAGACTAGCACAATCCCTCTAGGAACCCAAACTTGCTACTTAGTATTCTGGGATCAGCCTCTTAAAATGCTCTCAATTTTATCTTTAAGTTTGTGTTCTGTAAGTGATGGGAGAAAGAGAAAATGGAGCATGTCTTGATTGAAGCATAAACTCACAGATGGTCACATATCATCAGTATCTCTACTTGCATGGGGTTTTGGCTATACCCTCCCATCAAGGTATTATCACTTTAGGGATCTTGGGCACAAACCCCAGAAGAACCAAGGTACCCCCTCTCTCTTGTTCTCTTTCTCTCTCACACTTTCTCTCTCTCTCTTGCTCTTGCTCTTTTTCTCTCTCTATTACTTTTTCTCTCTCTCTAAACATTCAGTACACAATTACCAGTTGGCAGGCTATGGGGGGAGATGAACCTCTTGCTTATCCTTGATTCAGATGCTTCAGATGTCTCTGGACTGTTAGAATACTCTGGTTCGTGCATCTATAACATGGCTCTGGTAGGAAGCACATAGAAGCAGGTGACAATTTGAGTTCCCCCATGGTACCTGCACAGGGATTGATTAGGAGTAGAACTTTGCATCTTGGAGGGTGCACATGTGCAAGTCCCAGAATGAGTAGCTAGGGCAACAACTGGAATGAGAGGTTTTCCCCTGAGAATGCCTTTCTGTACAAGTGAACAGGAAATTAAATGACAGCTATAAAACTGAGAGAGAATTTGTAGATTAGAGATTTGCATTGCACTTTTAACACTTTTCCAGTTTTTGAACCAAGGACTTAATGTTTTAGTTTTGCACTGCACCTTGCAAGTGATGTAGGCAGTCATGATTGTTAGGGATGGGTAGCATACAAACAAGGTGGGGACTGTCCTTAGAGATAGGGCAGTGTTTGCACAGGTGCATTGATTTGCATGCTGGGAGAGCATCTGCATTTCTATATACCCCAGGGGAGCTGTGATGGGAAACTCAATGACTCTGTAGCTGACTCTTTTTTGGCATTTAGTGAACAGTTTGTGGTTGCTTTTGGGTTTCAGTTGATTGACAGCTTTATGTGGTAACTGTAAGAATTCCAAGCCACACTAATTGACTGTTGATAGAAGCAGTTGAGAAGAGTTCAACCTTCTTCCTGATCTTGAGGGTTTTGGTCTCTGACTTTTCCTTTGCATTTAAGTAAAATGCAGACTAGACCTGCCAGTGGGCTTTGAGTGAAAGGCATATTTACTAAAGATTGTTGCCCAAGGCTTAGAAACTCTGATGCCTAACTGGCCCTTTTACCAGCTACATAAATACTGAGAGAAGGAGCTTGGCTTTAGAGTATTTTTAGCAATTGTAAAACCACAAACAACTATAGATTCAGCAAGTCAGAGTAAAAGCTTGGAGGGAAAGGCAGCATATGGGGGCTTGTCAAATATAAGTCCCAAATCTGTGCTGGAATCTTTGGCACAAATTATGGATTTAAAGAAATCCCAGAATGTTAGTTAGAAAGATCTTTTCAGTAATTTCTTTGGAGAGTGCAAGGGTTTCCCCTCCTCTGTATCCTTCCCTTTCTTCTGTTCTTTTTATATAAATTTCCTCCTTGTCATGGGCCAATGAATTGTCAAAACTTTCTCCACTTGATTCTATTATCCAAATGATAGTCCTTTGTATAGTAGCCTACATCTCTTTGAGTATACTTAGCTCCAAATGGTCTTGTTTCATTGTGTTATTTTATCCACATTGAAGAGCCCCTCCATCAGTTTCTGATAGGATTTATGCTTTATGAGAATTTGAGAAGTGTCAGCAGTTCTTTTCCTACAGCATGACCTTAATGAGTGGACAAGGAACTCAAAGCATTTTGTGTCTTCAATTAAGTCATTGTCTCTTTAAGATTCACTTTTATTCATAAAACATTGGAGGTGTATGTGTTAAAGTGGCTCCAAAAGCAAAGAGTGGCTTCAGCTTCAGCCGTTAGTGGGAAAGATGGAGAAAGTCACTAACGGGAGACAAGGGCTCAGTCTCACTGTGTATTTAGGTTACCTTAATTCATAATGTTTCCAGATTCACCTGTACTTCCGTGATGCTAGACATCTTACTTATTCAAGAGTTTCAATGAGTATAGCAGTATCTCAACTAAATTGCATTTTAGGCAACATCAATGACAGTAAGAGGGTCTGCCAGGCTAGATGAGTGTAAATGCTAGACAGAGTGTGGTGAGTTGCCTGTTTTTGAAGCTCCATGTCTGCTGTTAGAGGTTAATCTACTTTTAGTAGAAGTGGAATGTTCTAGACAATGCCAGATGGTCAGTCTTAAGGATCTATGTGGCTCACCATGGGAAATAATGTGGCAACTGTCCAAACTAATTGTGAAGAATGGCACCAACCACTCAAGACCACGTTAGCAGACCGTGGTCTACCTTTTTGGTTGTCGCAGCTATAGATACGGAAGATCGTTTGTGTCTCTGATTGGTTTTCAGAAGCCAGATGCACTTTTCCTATTACCTAAATGTATTTTTCAGTTCTCAGTGTTAACTACTCAGAGTAGAGAACGGAACTCTGCAGGCATGCATAGGCTGCCTGTGAATTTTAATTTCTCCCACTTTTCTTTGTAGCGTACACATTTAATGCAGTGTATTAGGTTTTTTAATAAACACAAATGACTTTACAGTCATAAAATATTTCTTCATTTTCAAAAGCCTTAGTTTCTAAGGTTTGCAAGCTAATAAGAGACTATGGAAGACAATTTAATAAAGCTTTATTTATTTTCTACCACAGATTCATCACACATTAAAACCCACTTGCTCTGGAAAACACTAAGGATATGTTAAAGATTTCTATATAGTAGTCTATATACCAATCACATTTTAAAGAGAAAATCTGTTTGATCACTTGGAAGATCTCAATCTGTTTATAATATTTGTATGACTGCATTAGCAAATAATATGTATTTTATAGTATTAAATTTTGTGTGTTGACCTTATGCTATATCTTCATTGAACAATGACCCTTTTCATGGGGTATTACATGCACAACTAGTTTACTACTTGAACTAAGCTGAATATATTTGTTCCACAAAATTATCCATTTCTCAATGAATATCTCTTTAGGGTGTTTGCCATATTTGCTCTTTGGAGTAAACCCTCTTTAGCACATTTCCTTGCACATGAAAGCTGTGCTTTTCACAGCAGTTACCCAGAGGTTGGTCTAGTGGATTGTTTTCTATGGTACTGACACTCTCTGAGAAGTGTTTGAGAGGCTTACACTGCTTGGTGAGGTTCCATATTGCTATTTCCAATTCTACTTACATTTTCGACATTTAAAAAATTACCTTTTGATTATGAAAATTGTCTGATATAAACTGGAGTCTGCTTAACACAAACATAATACACCTTTAGCCAGGGTTGCCTACTAATTTTAACAGTCAAAGGACTGAATCAGTGCTTTACCTAAATGGCTATGTCACTTTAGGCACTTGAAACTGGTTTGTGGAAGAAATTTGTAAGAGGTATGAGCTAGAGAAACACAGAAAATTGTAAGCCAAGCTTTCTGGGTGGACTTGACAGGATTTCAAACTTAAGTGCAAGGTGGACACAGAGGTAGTAAAGTCATCCTATACTAATGAGGTCTCAGATGGGAACAAGGACTCAATATGGAGAACTGTACCAGAAACTAGTTATACTGCATTTTGTTGTAATTTGACCTATAATCTGACAATTTGAATGAAACTGAACTCTGAAGTGAAAGGTCAACAAGTTTTGTGGAGGAAACTTCAAGACAGCATTACTTGTAGGCTGTGGCCTGGTTATCACTGGCTGCTTTTAACACGGTTTATAGTGGTAATTTAGAGCAAATTGAAGAGTAAAAAAAGTTATAAAAATTGACTGTTATCAAGAAAAGGAATTTGAAAGTTTCATTCAAGGAGAACGTACTCTTGAATGTATTAGTGTCATTAAAGAGAAGCTGGTCTCTCTGCACTAGACCTATAGAAAACGTAACTGGGATGAGTTTCATGAGTTAGTGGGGACCTCCTTATCCAAGACTCCTACATGTAAAATTCCAAACTCATTTGGCTTTCCTTTGAAAGGAGAGTTTTGCTAGGTGCTCCATTCAAAATGGGTACCTAGAAGAAAAACTTCCCAGGTCCAACCACCCAGACACTAAGGAGAAACTAAAACTCCAGTCCAAGCTCAATCGCTGTTCAGCTGGCAGCAAAACCAGCATGGATTTGTTCCCATGGAACTACTGGTTGCACAGGCATGCAGAATGTTAAGAGTTGCGAAGTTAGAGAGGAGTGTACCAAAGGCCCCAGAAAACCCTGCAGGGAAAAGCAGCATCAACCAGGGCCAAATGCTCTCCAGGCTTCCTATAAAAAGGATCTGTACGGAGTCGTGAAGGTAAATCCTGCGTTAAAGTTTAGGTAGACTTAAAATGTTGGACATAGCAGAAATGTGTGCTAAGAACGGCAGCAAGTACCAAATGGAAGCACTCCAAAGAGAGAATGGGACATCATTAAAGGGACATTAAAGGGACATTAATTATACAGTTGTAAGGATGGGACTTTCCAAGCGTGTTGACAAGTTATGACATGTTCTTCAAATGCTGGACATAGAGGAATAGGGTTTAATCACTTCCCTGCTGAGTTTAGTCATGATGGATGAGAATCCATCTGTGATTCATTTCTCCTTCTTGGATGGGAAAGTTTACCCTGTGCCATTGTATTTTGGAAGTAGGTAACATCCTCGTTGATTTTCCCTGGAATTCACAGCTCAGAGACTGTTTTGAGTCTCGGTAGAAATTCTCAACTTAGATTTCTTAACAATGTTAAGAGTTTGGGGACTGTTAGAGATTGAAAATCAAACATGCAAAGATAACTGCAAAGAGACCTAGTATTTGGGTCAGAATCCTGAAAAATTTGCCTACAGCCATAATATGACTATTATACTTTTGTTTCCACTAATGTTTGTTTCATGCTATTGTTTATCCTTAAACAAAGGGTTGCTAATCATAAAATTAAGTTTTGCATCACATTATGCAAGTATCATACTCTTAAGAGCATAGTCACCATAGCCCCTGCTCCCCCGAAAACCATAGTTACATCACAGCTTTTTCAATATGCTAATATTGGAAAAGATTAAAGTGAGAGATTTTTAGGCGGTATTTAAAAAACTTCAGATTTTAGCTAAAATATAATACCTTGGAGAAAACCAACTCTTATGCTGAAAATGAGTAGAAAAAAAAAACAAATAAAATGTTTTCAAAAACTACTTGCAGACATTAGAACGGTACCATGACAACCAGAATCCAAGGGATCAATAAGTCAGAGGAAGAGAATTTCAGTGGGAAAGCAGATAATCTTCAAGCTATTTTTCCCTCAGGGTATTTCATGTTTCTTGATATAGAACAGCAAATAGAGAATTCAAGTAGAAGAACAAAAAATATGGGTTTGGTAGGGGAGGTCAAGAAGCCTTTTAATAAGGATGTAGACATATAAATTTGAATTTGTTTCCCAAAGAAGTCAGGACTTGAGGATTCAGGATCGTAGAAGGAGTGCAGAAAAGAAAGGTGGGGCTGAACAAGTTTTATGAAATTACAGTATATATTTAATTCACTTCAGTCTACCACCAGATGATACACAAAGGAAAAATATGAGGCCCTAAGGGGTTGGGGATTTAGCTCAGTGGTAGAGCGCTTGCCTAGCAAGCACAAGACCCTGGGTTCAGTCCCCAGCTCCGAAAAAAAGAAAAAAAAATATGAGGCCCTAAGTGAGGGCAGGTCATCCATGACTTATGATGGGTTTATACTCTTTTGGCTTTATGAGAGTGTGGACATGGTATACACGCAGTAAAAACTTTACTTTAAAATTTGAGTCAGTATTAGCTGTGCTGAATGAGGCTAGTGCCCAGGAAATTATCTACTCATGAAGATATATACAAAGTCCTCATTTAGAAAGAGGGCCCTCAGTAAAACCCAGCCAGCAGCACCCTCATTTCAAATGTGAAGTCTTCAGAACCATGAGAAATCAATGTGGCTCATAGTAGAAAAGGGATAAAGTCACATTCCTTAAACCACACATAGAAATTAGTCGAGATATATTATAGCATTAAATGTAGGAATCAAATTCACAAAGCTCATAAAGAAAACAGACAATGCCCTGAAGACCTGGTGACTGGCAACTATATTTTATAGTGGACATAAAAATAATTAAGCATAAAAAGTGGTCATTCTAACCTCATCAAAATTATTAACTCTCACTCATCAAAAAATATGAACCAATAAAATAAAACATCAAGTCAATCGTACAAGAAAATGTGTAATATATATCACCACTGGTTTGTTTTAGGATCTGGATTTTTCAATTTTTTTATGAATTTATTTATGACCTTTGAAGTAAAATGCTAACACATATATTAACATGCATAGATTTTAATGATGATTGATATGTTTTACATGAATATATGACATACCAACATATTCAACATAAAAACTAACTATAGAAATGATGATTTGGAGGCTGAAGCGATAGTTAAAGAGAAACTACAAAGATCTCCACACATGTTCTATACACACACACACACACACACACACACACACACACACACACACACTCACACGCACACACACACTCACACGCATGCACAAAAGAAAAAGATTGCATTATGCTTTTTGTCAAACATAATTGCAGAACTGAAACTCGATGAGTATTAAAAGTAAGAATTCTAGTTCAAAATGACTGCACAGACAATGTAGATATACTTAAACTATTTTAAAAAGAGAAGACGTTTCTCCTTTTAAGTGTGTGAGCAACATTTTTAAAAGTTCTTCTCACTGTTGAGCTGTGAGCAGTGAGAGTAAGTAAGTATTCAAGAACACTTGTATGGATGTCATGAAAAGAAGTGAAGATACAGTTTTAAACTATGCTGATTCCTCAGATTCTTCTTGAGGGAGGAGGGAATATGTTCATGGAAACACATAAACTGTCTGAATTTCTGGACTGCGTAGGCTGAGAGGATAAACAGCCAAACAGTGTATGAAACCGTAATTTCTAGTAGACGCTTAAACGATTTTTTGTCTTTCAGCAATATGATTTCATAAAACTAATGCATGATCTTAATCAAGAGAGTGTAGTAGGCCAGAATAGGGGTATTACTGTCTCTATTTTAGAGATAAGACAACACCCATCCTGAGCTCTACAACAAGTAAATGTGAAAGTATGGCATGCTGCTGTGACCACGTGAGTACCATTCCTGAAGCACTCTGGAGTCATCCCATTGCCTTCATGCATCCATATCTTATTCACTTCTGTGCCTCTATGTTCCTGTGTCCTAACTAGCATCCTTCTTTTCCTGCCTGGAAATGCTCTGTCCGTTGCCTAGCTTTCATAATTCCAGAGGTTTCCATTTAGGTTTGTAGGAGAGATAAGTCAGCTGCGGTTATAACCAGCTTTTGACCCTACATGCTACAATACCAACTTGTCAATCAAGAGGAGCATATTTCTGCAATAGTGGCTCCACTGTTGTAGCAGTCCTGAACGGATCTGGTGCCCACTCTACATGCAGGAGTTCAAATCTTACACTATGGATCTGGTCAAAGGCGTATGACTTTGAAAGCTATTGGCTCTTCTTTCATTCTGCTAACTGCTCATGTTGATCTGCCTCTTACAATTTTTATAGCCATAGATCACTGCTGTCTTCACCCTTGATCAAAGAAACTTACCTTTCAGCAAATAGCAGTTAACGCCATGATTCATGGCTGGCCAAAGTGCTAAGGACAAATGGTTATTGACAGCTCATCTCTAAATGGGACACCACTATCACTCTCCTAGGCTCCAGGAACATTATGGAAGAGTTGGGATAGAAAGGACATAAGATCCAAGCAACAAGAGGACTATAACCACTGTCTTATGGGTATGACCATTGTACTCATGAACTCACAACAGCTATTGTTATCTGCATAAGACCTGTACAAGATTGATTCTTAGATGAGGAAGAAGGCCATGGTTCCCTACTGGTACCTGAAACGTCCTGCTAGAGAAAGTCATTATCTTTAGTGATGTGACCCCTGAGTTAGTAGATAACTTCAGACCCATGCCCTGTGAATGGTGCTGGTTAAGCCCAGTGAATCACAGAGCAAAACAAAGAGACATGAAAAGTCTTATGGCAACTTGGTGGCAGAAGGGGGAGGCACTGATAGGGATGGAGGATGGATAAGAGAAGGCGGGCGGATGAGGGTGAATAGGATGAATTACATACATGTAAGGACTTGTTAAAGAACAAATTAAAACAGCTTAATACTTCCTGTTAACATTTCCGCATCTTTAGATTACTAAAAAGTCTCATGGTGTTCTGTAACACTTGCACTTCTTGTTATTAACCCTTTAATGTGTGGTCTTTGGTTAGATATTAGATCACACAAGGTGCTTTTGCCACCACTGTATTTGTCCTAGTGCCCAGCACGTAGCTGGTGCTTGAGAGTCATGATTAAGTAAGCCGCTACTGTTTCTCTTGCAGACTTGAAGGGTGTATATCCCCAGCCTCAGAACCATTCTAACAACCTGAGAAAAACTGCATCCTGGAACTTTTCCTAGAAGAACTCTGATCCTTGTAGGAAATTGTCCCTAGCCCTGTTGCATTGGTTCAGATATGCTTGAACCCCTCAGAGTTTGTGCGGGTGGAGACTTTATCGTGCATGACATTGTTAAGAGGATATGGAACCTTTAAGAGGTAGGGACTCGTGCAGAATGATTGGGGTATAGTAGATGCTGTCTTAGTTAGGGAATGATGCTGGTTTTTGGAATGAGTTGGCTCTTGAGAGTGAATTGACATAAAGTAACCTACTTTATGCATTGTGCCATGCTGTTTCCACCATGATCACTTCCCTTTCTTCTGTTACATTGTGTTGGAGTCCGCAGATGGGGCCTCTCAATCTTGAAATGTGGGCTCTCCAAACCATGAGCTAAGTAAATGTCCTAAATTATAAGTAACCAGCTTCAAGTATTTTGTTATAGTGACGGAAAACAAATTAGTGTAAATATTGACAAACCCCCTCTTTTATAACTTCCCTTCTGTGATGACACATGTATGTGTCTGTACACACAACTCTGTAGACAGCTGCACATGCAAGTGTAAGGGCAGAGGTTAAGTGTCTGTATTTCCTCATAAAGAATCTATCCTTTTGTGAAACAGGGTTACAAAGTGGCCTGGAACTTACCATGTAAAATAGGCTGGCTGGCCAGCAAACTCTTTCTCTTAAAGTTGCTCCTGCTAACAGAAAATTACTTAAGCAGAGCATACATCTTTAAGACTGAAAACTGGGGAAAAGGCATTCCCCATTGATTTCTTATAAATGGTCAGTTCTCAGCATCTTCAGCTGCACCATTCTCAAGACTTGATCTAGTTTGTCTGGCGGCTGACTCTTCATGTATCTCAAAGAAAATCTGCATACAACTGCCACTCAGTAACGTTTAGTCATTGCAAGGTTCCTTTGAGCCTTTGCAATAAAGCAAACTTACAAATTGAATTTTGGTGAACCTGAGTAAGTACTGTCTACACATTTTATTTGAGTTCTTGTATTTATTTTTGAGATATGGTCTTACATAGCCCAGGCTGATCTTGAGGCTTGCTATATAGTGGAGAATGACCTTGAACTCTTGAGTCTTCTGCTTCTCCCTCCCAGGTGCTTGGATTATATGAATGCCCCACAGCCCACCATTTATACAGTGTTGGAGATAAAACTCAGGACTTTGTGCATGGTAGCCAGACAGACACTTCTTTACCAGCTTAGCTCTATTCAAAACCTCTTCCTTTTCTATTTCATTATTTTATGCTAACAATGATGTTTTTATTTTTTATTTTTTTAGATTTATTTATTTATTATATATAAGTACACTGTAGCTGTCTTCAGATACACCAGAAGAGGGCATCGGATCTCTTTACAGATGGTTGTGAGCCACCATGTGGTTGCTGGGAATTGAACTCATGACCTCTGGAAGAGCAGTCGGGTGCTCTTAACCGCTGAGCCATCTCTCCAGCCCGATGTTTTTATTTTTGGTCTGCATCTCAGGTGCATTTCACTTCAATAGACAGTGTTTTGGCGGTCTAAAGCAAAACTAAACAAAACCAAAAATCAAAATCAAACAAACAAACAAACAAACAAAAACCCCACAAGTCTTTCTTTCCTTCTTCCACTTCAGTCTGATGCAAATGGAAGGCATTTTATGGCCTGAAACCCACAAAATAAAATTTCCTAAGACCTGGTTTTACCTGTACTTCACTATGCTTCCCACACCTTTCAAACATGTGCCCTGCTCCTGATGCAACCTGTCCGTTCCTTTGCATTGCTACTGTTTTTAACATGTTACACAGACTATGTAGGCAGAGGGATGAGTCTCTCTCGGTAGCTGGACATGTAACAACACGCAGACTCAGGCATCTTAGGATGGTTGCTCATAGACTGACCATGAGCACGGAAGAAACAGAGAATGGATCCACAGAAGATGTACAGAGAAGGAGAGAAAAAGATAAACGTCCAACGTCTCTACACAGGATCTCAGTACTCCATGTGGCCCAAAAGTATTCTGAATCTCACAGCCTGAGATACTCAGCGTGACTTTCTTATAGTCTATATGATAAATACCTCACTCTCCTTTGCTTAATTTGGCTCAATTAGCTGCCTATAACTCAGATCCACAGAGTTCTAATTTATGAGTCCACAGGTTCTGTCTAAATGAGCCAAAGCTTCTAATTCTGTTGGAACTGTTCTCTTGAATGCTCCTCTGTGATCTGCCAATTTTTATGCTCGGAGACTACATTTACAAACACACCTCCATGGCTTACTTTGCTTGTGAGTGAGCAGGTAGCACTTCCTACTGGTTGCTAAAGGGAACAGATGGGATGGGAATGACCTCATCCTTCTTTAGCTGGGGCCAAGCACAGACAAGATGCCAAACGGTGCCAAACAGGGCATCCTTCCCCACACCCACCGCGTAGTGAGTAGCACGCTCATGTTTTCATAAGACCTGTAGCTTTGCCATTCCACATAGTGTGCATAGAGAAATCTCATGGTGAAAATGCATGTTCACTGTTTCCAGAACATTCTTTCCTTGAACGTATAAGGAGTTCTATGTGGGGATATGGGCTTCTGTACATCTATCCATATTTTTATAATATTAATGTTACTAGATAACAATGATTAACAGGGACTCTGATAGACACCCCAGTAGAACTTTTATAGAAATAAATAGAAATATGCAGTTCTAATAATTCTATAAGTACAGTTATGGGTCTTTTTTCATAATAAATATGTAGATGTTAACTAATCCCCTTAACTAGTAGCTTAAAAATAACACGACTGCTCAAACTTTTGCTACAGAAAGTTTCTGTCCTCCCAATATATGAATGAGAAGTTATACTTTAATGTGATGTCAATAGGTAGCTAGATCATTAGACCATGAGGATAAAGCCTCATAAATGGGATGAGTGCCTTTATTAAAATACAGAAGAGAGCTTGCTTCCTTTCTCTCTGCCCTCTGTCCTGTGGGACTATGAGGAAGACTCATCGGAACTCAACAATGCTGGCATTTCTTACCATCCAGAAATAAGTGAATTGACTTCCTACTGGTTAATCCACTTGTCTATGATTCTTCTTCTAGGGAAAGCCCCAACTACAGAACACCTAACTCTGTAGCTATCCTCCACATAAAACACTACATTATACCATGTGTTATTTAATGTGTCCTCTTTCATCGTAATGGCATTAGCTCCATAAAGCATAGATTCCTGTAGGGCATGCTCCATGGTTTATTCATTTTAATAAATTCCCAAACAATTAAATACATTATTAAAGTAGCAGACACAGACGTTTGTGAGTGAAGAAAATAAATGACTATTTCTTTGTTTGCAAAGTGATATTACAAACAGGCCTGTCTTGGACCATTCTGAATGATCTCATGAGAATATTTCTAAATTCATTTTAGACCATAAGGGTTGTTAACAAATGAGCCACAAAACTTGGGGAAGTTGACTACCTCTAAATCACATAACTCCATAATAAAAGGTGACCCTTGATTCAAGCAGGATTATCCTCTGCTTAGAAGTCATGGTGTAATCTGATCATTGTCTCAGTTTACAACTCAAAAGAAGAAATGTAAATGTTAGTTGGGGATTTAGCTCAGTGGTAGAGCGCTTGCCTAGCATGCGCAAGGCCCTGAGTTCGGTCCCCAGCTCCGAAAAAAAGAAAAAAAAAAAAAAAAAGAAGAAATGTAAATGTTAAAAGTAGCTATTTCTGTGCTATTTGTGTATTTAGTATGTCCTTGATATGTCCTCGGCATGTCCTTAAGCTATTTGTCTTCTTGGTATGTCCTTTGCTAGGAAAAGAAAAGGCAGAAGCTCATAGTGACCCCAGTTTGCTTCCCTTGGTGGCAAGCAGACTGTATTTATCCTTGTCTACCTGGGGTCCCCCACACTCCTCACTCTTGAGCCAGGGGCCCCTCTGGGTGACCTCCCATTCTAGCATTCTCCTCCACATTCAGGGCACTTCGAGAAAACGTTCCTGCATATTATCTCTTCTATTTTTTTTATCTCTTTTCCCATGTCTGCACTTTCTCTGTGTGGTGTGTCCTGTATGTTTCAAATGTTTTGACAACTGTGCTTCTTGTCCGCAACTCTTGCCGAGACCTTCATTTTGATGACCAAACTTAAATTTCTAAGTAGCCCATGGGCACCTCCACTTGGGTGCTCTTACAGCATCGTCAGCCAGTGACTCTGAAGGACATCTCCTCCCCTCCCCCTGTCCCACCGCAGCCTTTATTTTCATTTCCTCAGAATGCAGGTTTTATCTTCCAGGATAAAAATTTGACAACCACAGCATTCTACTTTTATTTCTTGAGCTCAGCTCCCTTAACTGCTCTCTTGGTTCAAGTGAATCAAACTCAGAAGGAAAAGAAGAGCAGTATTTTAAATTCGAGTTTCACCCCGGTTTTTACTTTTAAAACTTAAAAACTTGAAATTGAACCTCTGATACCTGATCTTTCGGTACTTAACCTTGTCCCATAAAGCTCGTAAGTGACTCTGACTCCCCACAGAAATCTTCACTGTACCTTTTGGTTAATAGAAAAAGTATCTAACATGGCACCAAAAACTAGATAACAGCTATGGTTTCTCTTCTTCCTGTATCTCTAGGTTTATCCGCTGGCTCTATCCTCACACCAGTCCATGTGCTTCCTTTGTATCAGAGCACATGCTATGGCCCAGAAGTAAATGAACATGGTGTGATCTTCACTTCCGCTGTTTCCTACACGTGAAACAAGCCCATTGTAGAGTGATTTATATCACTGAAGAAATTCACTCACCTGAAGTCCAAGCTACAGTACTATTAAAAACACTCTCCAAACCTTCCCTAATTGCTACAGGATAAGAAGATAGTCTTTTATGCCTGGACATTAAAATACCATGCAGGTCCTTCATGATTCCTCCTATGGGCTTACATTGGTCTCCTTTACTGGATTTCAAGATCGCAACTGTCAGTGCCTTGTTCTTATATGTTGACTCCAAAATTTTGTGTAGCGTTATATCAAATATTAAAATGTTTCTAAGTTTACAGTTAAAACAATAATTGATTAGACAAATGACAGAATCGATTGTACAAACCGCTCAGTAAATATTACTATCAAATAGTAAAATTGGATAACAAATGCTTCAATAAAACTGCCCTTTTTTCTGGGAAATGAATAAAGAATTACACTAATGTTAAAGAGTGAGAGGTCCTTGTTCACAGAAAACCGGAGAAGTTATATATGCAGGATTGTCATTTCAATGGAAAGAGACATTTACCTATCTTTCTCCTGGCATCTGGAGAAGCATATAGTTTACAACCTGGTGATCTTTTGCTATTTCTAGGACAGGCCTCACATGTATCCCTCAGAATATTGTGTTTGCTTGTCTCAGACTTTCCCCACTAAATCTTCAGCATTACTTCTTCGCCATAAAACCTGTTCTTCTGAGAGATGCCATTTCCCAGACCAATCCTGACTCCCACAAACATTATGTTTATCTCAGTCATTCTCCCTAAACCCTAAATCTTGAACACTATTTCCAAGCCAATAGCACTCATTTTTATGAAAGGAGCCAGAGTAGTTTGTAAAGAATTTCAATGTAAACATGTTTGGACTTTGTTGTACTCACAGGACTGAGATAATTGTCATCAGCAGATGCTTCTTCCCCCAAAATTGTGCTGTACTTTAGTATGGCTAAAATAAATGACTTGGGATCAGACTTCAGAAGTTTGGCCCAGTAACTGCTTGCTAAGTCGGGCCAAGTTGAGTTTCTTTCTTAACTCACCTGAATCATTTCCCTGCCAGCTTGATGGCTTGCAGAAAGCCCCACAAACATAATCTCAGACTAGTAAGACTTTTCATCTTGAGCCACAATAGGGCGTGTGTTCTTACCAGAGCAGAGAGGTGTAGACTGGGCAGTGATTCACTGTCATACCTATTGGCTCATGGTCAGGTTTCTCTTCTTAATCAAAGTAGGACAGAGAAACCCAAAGTTGGCTGGGGGAGATAATGACTATTACTAAAGACAAATAAGATTCCAGTAGGGAGCTATTTGATTTTTTTTTCTGTCACTGTGATAAAACACTCCAACAAAAAGAACTCAAAGAAGAAAAAGTTGATTTCAGCTCTCAGATCTGAGTTACAGTTCACCATAGCAGGGAGGTCACCTCAGCAGGAGCCTGAGAGAGCTGGTCACATCATACTCCTAACTAGGAACAGAGAATAATAAATGCAAGCAGACTCTTACTGCATGCAATGCCCGGCTCATGAAACAGTGCTGTCCACACTTGGAGTGGGTTATCCAGTTCAATTAATTCAATTAAGAAAATCTTTCCTAGCCTAACCCATCCAGACAATCTCAGTGAGATTCTCTTTCCTGGCAATTTTATGTTGTGTCAAGTTGTCAATCAATACTGACCATTACACATGTGAGTCGAAGGTTATTCTCTTGGTACCAGTGTATTCTTGAATTCAGAGAAACAAAAACAAGGCAAAATGAAAACAACAATAAAACAACCCCATTCAAATGCTTAGGGAACATTGCAGCGCTCTAATAGCTCCCATATGAACATGTGCATTAATGTTACTCTCATATCAACATCATATTTTCATTGTCATCACAATTCACTTTTATGCACAATTATCAACATAGAAGCTCAAAGGCCTGTATTGCAACTTTTCATCTCCATGAACTATCAAACTGGCCCTCAGTTTACCTTAAATGAATGTACTAAGTAACTGATGAGTTTATGTCAACTTGACACAAAGTCAGAGAGGAGGGAGCCTCAATTGAGAAAATGCCTCTTAAAAAAGCAGACTGTACACAAGCCTGTGAAACATCTTAATTGGTGATTGATGAGGGGAGGGAACAGTTCAGACTGGGCTGGTGGTCCTGGGTTCTCCGAGAAAGCAAGCTGATGGGCTGAGCATGAAAGGGAGAGCAAGCCAGTAAGCAGCGCTCTTCCATGGCTTCCAGATTCCTCCCCTGCTTGAATGCCTTACTTGATCTACTCAAATGATGAACAGTGGAGGGTAAGCCAAATAAATACTTTTCTTTCCAAATTGCTTTGGTCACTATTACATCACAGGAGGAACCTTAACTAGGACAGCTAGTTAACTTCAGTTTATTTAGAAGGTATCTTGCAATGCTCATTGAAGAATGCTACTAGTATAACTGTTTTTAAATAAGCATGTTCTTTCAGTTATGTCACATCATTGTGGCCTTAATGGGAGGCCATACCCAACTCATGCTTCAGTTATCACTTCTTTATGAAATACCCTGCCTAAACGGGTGAAGATTTTGAGGCCTGTGTATTGGCTCAGGACTAAATATCTTCTGATTTAAGTGACTCTGCAGGGCACACTAAAGAAAGTACAATTATGAAAAGCCAATATGCTCCAGTTCAAATCTTCAGTTCCACCAGAGTCTTACTATGGCAAAATTCAAAGTATTTAAATAAATTTGGCACTACGAGCCACGTGCCCCGAACTCTCCCGTGCACTGGGGAAACGGGCTGCTAAGAGAATGTCTCTGGACCGGGGACCCCCAGAACAACTATAGACCATGTGGAAGACACCCATTATGGTGTCTGAACAGATTGCTGAATACCCTCAGTGCACCATAAATGTGGGAACCACACATTCTGAAAGCAATACGCCCATTGGGGAACACGTTGGCTAGAGTTTCAAACCCTCGCTTTTGTTGTAAAATCTGCCCTCTTTTTCCTGCTGCAGAATATATTAGATTGTTTCTGGTTTTGTACCTTTGGAGACAAACCAAAGAAAAAGATGGCAATACAAAAAAAAGGCAAAAACATAGGCACTGAGGTTATTGTTATATTTCAGAATTACAGTCTTGTGGAGAGTTATAACAGAAGCAAGAGGAGAATAAATAAGAAAACTGAATAATCAAATTATTGCTTTTTTCACAGAAATTTAGCCCCAGATACCCACTGTGGGTCAACTCATTTGCCTGGAACATATTGAAAGAGCTACAAGTTAGGAGTTACCATTATTAATTGGAACTAAATTTATCACCATAGCACCCTGGTAAGGCTTATTAAATTGTAGCTAATAGTTAGTTTACTGATGAAAGCAAGTATTACATGACAAACAAATCAATAAGCTCAGATTACATTGAACTTTCCTTTGAATGACAAATCCCAAATGAAATTAATTTGTAAAGTCATAATTGGAAAGGGAGTCTTCTCAAATTATGGGGAAAGCAGTTTGGGTGTGGGAGGCTGGTCCAAATGTACAGGGATTCTGGCTGCTTAAGAAGTGCCAGGCATCACTCACATAATGTCAAAGAATTCTCTTGCATCCCAGTAGCAAGCCTAAGGCTCTTTACTCACAGTTCTCTCGATCAGTATTCCTACCCATCCACTGAAAACCATATTCCCAGACACCAGCTCGGGACATCTCAATCCCACAGACTCTTAGAATAACTTTGAGAAATGATGCATGATCAAAACTTAGTGCTTGTGAATATTCCAGTTTGGAGTGCCTCTGCCCCAGTGTGTGTGTGTGTGTGTGTGTGTGTGTGTGTGTGTGTGTGTGTGTGTAAGTTTGAATGATTTGTGATTTGTATGTGAGTGTATTTGTCAGGTACACATGTACATATAAGGGGATATTCACTCCTGTGAGAGCATGTAGGGACTATAGGAGTACAGGAGGATGTCTGGTGTCCTACTATGATAGTCTAGACTTTATACTCTCGTCTGGAGTCTCCCATAGAAGCTGGGGCTAGGCTGGTAGCCAGAAAGCCTTAGCAACTATCTGCTACTTAATAGTGCTGGGGTTACAGGTACACACCATTCCTGATTTTTTAGGGGTTAGTTTTTTTTTTTTTAAGATTTATTTATTATGTATAAGTACTCTGTAGCTGTCATCAGACACACCAGAAGAGGGCATTGGGTCTCGTTTACAGATGGTTGAGCCACCATGTGGTTGCTGGGATTTGAACTCAGAACCTCTAGAAGAGCAGTCAGTGCTCTTAACCACTGAGCCATCTCTCCACCCCGGAGTGATATTTTGTTAACTCAGGCCCTCATGTTTGTATAACAAGTGCTCTCATCCACTAAGCCATCTACCCAGCTGCAAGGATATCTTCTTCCCTGCTATTTTGCTTCTCTCACCCTTGACCACTCTTAGTGAAATAAGGTGGTATTTCACAGCTGTCTGCTGTGGCTAATGGTTTGTTTGTTTATTTACATATTTATTTACTGCTCATGTCATGGAGCTGGAGGTTTGCTGTTGTGCTAAGAACTCTCTGAAAGTCATTTCTGATGGGACACTGGGTAAAAGAAAATTCCTGACAAGGAGAAAAATATTACTAGGTGTAGTTTATGACCAGTCACTTGTAAAAGACTTAATATGAGAAATAAACATGAATTTTTGGCTTTACTCTAATGCTGCTAAGTTTTAGGGATATTTTTACCTGAATTAATGACTATGGATCTCAAAGATGTTTTTGTTCCCTAAAGAGTTCTGTATCACAGCCACAAATTATGTGATTTCTGAAAGATGTCTGTGTGTGGCTTAAAAAATATAGAGCTTACTGCACATAGATCCTTAGATGTATGTTAAGATAAGATTTTATACCAGTTTAAGACTTAGACAAAGACAGGGTGAGGGGAATTGCCCTGAAAGTTACATACATTTGTAGAAGCCCCATTTCTTTAGCCACACAGAGGCAAGTGATATCTCTCTCACTATCTGACTTACAGGGATATAACAGTTACAAAATGTCATTTCTGATGTAACTGTTGTTATCGACATTCATTTAAAAAAAAACCCATCTCAAAGAGCAAATATAATCCCACTAATGATGAAATTGCTGAATTATTAGAAAGTTCTATTTTCTATGGAATTCCAAGTATCCATGTCATTTTTTAAAATTATAAATATTTCACAAAAATGTGTTTTCATGAGCCTCGTCAAGATAGTATGTACAAAACTTTAATAGAATCATGGAATACATATGAAAGTAATTATCATGGGAAGTTTATTACCCAGAATACCAGAATGTTAATTATTTGGACTTTTATGTTCAAGTTTAGGTTTCCTTATTTGTTTGGCTTTGGAAATAAAAAGAAAAAATTATTCTAGAGAGATGGTTCAATGGTTTAAAGCACTGACTACTCTTCCAAAGGTCCTGAGTTCAATTCTCAACAACCACATGGGGGCTCACAACCATCTGTAATGGGATCCGATGCCCTCTTCTGGTGTGTTTGAGGACAGCAACAGTGTATTCATATACAAAATAAATAAATATTTTAAAAAATTATTCTGATCATAACCATGAAGAAGAGCTGTCTCAATTCTTGTATAATGCTGTGAACAGGTTCATTGTGGTATGTATTAAAGTTGAATAAAATAACCGTAATAAGACAGTTGCTTTAGGGATATCATAACAGGATATGCTTGCTGCTCTATTGCAATCCAGTTTTGAAGTGGCAATCTCTCTACCACACCTAGCCTCTTACTCTCCACCTCAGATGGTTAAAAGCATGGTTTCAGAATAAAAATAAATCAGAAGCTATCTTCAACTATGGCCTAAACTTTCACTTAGAACTCATGTTTGCCTCTCTGGCCCGGACCACAGCACATTTATTTCTCCTTAGACTGGGAACCCACAACACAGGAAAGATGTTCCTGATAAAACTGCAGTTTGAATCTCAAGAAAAAGCTTTGGTCTCTGTCCAGCATTGCTCCATGATTCCTGCTGTTTCAAAGGAGCGGGATCAAAAAGCACTCCCCATTTTATATCCCTAGTGCAACCGTGAGGTTTGAAAAAGATTGAGTGGAAGAAAACAAGAGAGTTTGGACAGAAGGAGGCTGAAAAGAGAGGGAATGGTGCAGGAGGAGAGGGTGTGTGGTGGGGGAGAGACAAAAAGGGAGAGAGACCTGGAACCCCAGATTAGACAACTCACTTGGCATTCCCTGCCCCGGGCTTCTTTCTCCGGAAAATGTTGAGGAAGGTGTTGGAGCGGCACGGCAGTTTGCCATCACCGACGTG
The DNA here is from genome assembly GCF_021556685.1 of Rattus norvegicus. NCBI lineage: Eukaryota > Metazoa > Chordata > Mammalia > Rodentia > Muridae > Rattus > Rattus norvegicus. The sequence continues at coordinate 6,247,240 of NC_141534.1, forward strand.
CATGCGGACAACATCAGAGGTCGTGAAGGCACTGCGGACGTTCCTCTCAGGTTTGGCAATGATGATGTACATCTTCGGAGTAAACATGCACCCCAGGGCCACCGTCACACTGAGGCTCACCGCGAAGCAGGTAGTGATGATCTTGTAGTTGCTCCCAAAGTAAATGGGAACGAAAGCCAGCCAGATGATGCAGGTAGTGTACATGGTGAAGGCGATGTATTTAGCCTCATTGAAGTTGGCCGGCACGTTGCGGGTCTTGAAGGCATAGTAGGTACAGCTCATGATGAGGAGTCCATTGTAACCCACAGGGGCCACTACACCCAGGTTGCTGGTATTGCAGATAAGGTAGACTTCCTTGATACTCGGGTAGGACAAAATGGGCATGGGAGGCTCCATGATGATCAAGGTCACCACTAGTGTTAGCTGTACACTAATCAGAATGGAGGCTATGATCACTTGGGCCCAAGCGCTCATGAATCTGGGCTTCCGGGTGCAGATCTTCTTCTTGCTGCCAGCCAGGATGCGTGCAATACGATTGGTTTTGGTCACTAAAGCAGAGTAGCACATGGCAGAAGAGAGGCCAACTAGGAGGCGCTGGAGGTAGCAGGATGTGGTAGTAGGTTTGGCGATGAGGGTGAAAGGGCACACATAGCCGAGGAAAATACCAGCCAGAATGATATAGCAGAGCTCCCTACTGGAGGATTTGACCACGGGTGTGTCCCGGTACAGAACGAAGATGAGGGTGACAAACAGCGTCACGAGGATGCCCAGGCAAGAAAAGGCGATGGCTATGATAGATTCTATGTCACTCCACTCAAGATAACGGACAGGAATGGGCTCACAGCCTGCAAGGAGAAAAAAAAAATGATTTTAATCAGAATCTCCGATTTCTGTTGAGTAATTGTGCGGGTGCCTGCCTGTTACTGGAGGCATAGCTGTAAGTCATTTCCTTTATGATTTGTGGTATTTGTGTTGTTACAAAATCCCTCCATGTTACTCAGAGATTGCCTTCCCTTCCCTGGATAACCATATCTCCAAACGTAGTCTCATTACACTCAGATGTGACTTACTTGAACTTCTAAAGAATCTTTTCCTTCAGCCCCAGCATTGAAAGCAGTTGTCACTGTATTGGTGAAATTTAATTCTACATTTTTTGAAAAAAAGAAACGAAGTACAAATATCACAGTGATAACAAAATAGAATATGTTAATAAGAAAGAAACTAAGATTTCTTTTTATTTTACACAGCCCTTGTCTGTAAGCACTTAGGGCTTACATACACATTTTGGCATTAGCAGAGTATTTTACGCATACTATAATTTGCATTTTGTAGACAATATTCACATCTTCTTGTTTACCACACATTTTTGTATTGCTTAAACTGCCATGTGCAGTCTGAGTCTGGGGGGTTGGAGCTTTGAGTTAATAGGCCCTGATAGACATGCCAAAGAATGAAATCTCCCTCTACACCTCTCTGGAGTTGTGGGCATTGTGCTTCTAATTGCCCCTTATTTTTCTCTCCTAATGGAGAACAAAATTTGTTTTGCATTTCAGAGTGGAAAAAAAATGCTGTCATGCTCAGGAGACAATTCTTTATGAAGAATCTTTGTTTGGTCTGGATAAGTATTTCCCAAAAGTGTGATACTGGAATTACTTTAATGAATCTAGAGAAAGACTGTCTGTTCTATAGCCATAGAAGGGGACATCCCCCAGGGGATCAGCAGAACCAATTCTACCTCTGTTTAGCCCATCAGCATTAATCCATGGACATGTTTTTGTCATCAAATGTTGAGTGTTAGCCATCACTTCTGATAATCAACCAGCTGGGAGAAAGCTCACATCGACACAGGAGTGCCAATCAATCAACCACAATGTCACACGAATACTTGCTTAAGCCCACAAGCTTATGTCCTGGAAGCTCTTCAAGTCTTAAACATCACACTGTCTAAAACCCCACAGAACACATGCATGCTATCTGCACAGAGGAGCTTTATCTCTCAGGGGTATTCACGTAGTATGTAGTCAGCAGAAAATTTAGCTTTAGTGTCCTTCCTGATTTTCTTTTGTTGTTGTTGTTGTTCTTCTTCTTCTTCTTCTTCTAATTCACATATATTCTTGTGGATTTTTCAGTATCCATGAGGAACTCACTCCGTTCTCCCAATAATAGCAAATCTTAGAGATGGGCAAGACTTTTGTCCGAGATGACATTTGTATAAAACTATTTAGTCTCAGGACCCTCCAGTGGTACTGAATATGTGGATCTTTGATCTCATATACTCTTATATGCTGCAAACTATACTCTTATCTAAGATGATATAATATTTGTACATAACCTACGGACACCCTCACATGTGCATGCTAAGTATCTGATCTGTATCATGCCTAGATTACTTATAATACCCAGAACAATGTAGATACTATGTAATTAGTTATTGTGACATATCATTTTAAGAATTAACGAGGAAAATGTTGAGTGCCCATGTACACACATGCACACACACACACACACACACACACACACACACACACGCACGCACATACGCACACACATCTGCATATATAACCATGTGGTCTTACAGAAATGACACCAGTAACCATGGAATAATTAACAGTGCCCTAGTCAAAGCAAAATGTCTTTGCCTCAGGGTTTCTCCCCTGACCATGTGGAATCCAAGATCTAGAATTGACAGATAAGATGGCTGAATAACTTCATTTTTTGCCACCATTCATGTTTCTAGAAAATTCATCAAGATCACTTTAAAGGTCTTCATTTGCCAAAATACTGGAGGTGCTGAGACCAATAGGTCACTCGCTGAGTTATTTTTCTGACTCATGTTTTTTTCAAATTTCTCAAATTCCTAAAGAACAGCTCTCATGCTCAAGCCATTCCATATACTACATGTGAGACAGCCCCAACAGTGTCCTAAATAGCAAGGTTATTTTCTCCTAAGATTTTGTTATTCTTTCATTGTGACTAGTATACCATTAGCTATACAATGGTTACATGTGTCAGTTCTATAAGGCTATAGTAGTTACATATACACTTAACATATGTAGCCTTTTCCCTCATTATTTCTTAAACAATATAGCAAGATAACTATTTACAGAGTATTTACTTTATACTGAGTATTATAAGTAATCTAGAATACTGAAATACGTTATTCTATAGCCTAAGAATTTATTAATTTGCTTTTGCTATTGTTTACTTAAATATACAGAATTACTGCATTTATTTTTTGAGAGGGTATATTGGTTTTGTTTTGTTTGTTTGTTTATTTATCTATTTACAAGTTTGCCTTATCAAAGAGACATGATCCAAGTCAGCACTGGGTAGTCACCTTTAGAAATTATTAAGCTAGTGGCAAAGAGAAGTGACATATGTGACAGCTCCCATCTGTAGTTTCAATATCTGAGAGAGAGAAGGAGGAGGCGTGTTCTTAGTTCAAGTCCAACTTAAACTCCAGAGCAGGAAGGAAAGAAGAAAATAAATGGCTAAAAATCATGAAGAAAAAATTTCTCACACCCATCCAATGATTTTCCTCCATAAGCAGCCCTAACACTCAAGAGTTCTCTCTTCAAACTCCTAAAAGGACTAGGTCCCTAAACATTTCAACTTAATGAAACTTTAGGTATCTTGGATTAATAAGGCCACTCTGATAGTAAAAAAAAAAACAACCCTTTGTCCTAAGTCATAACTAACACTTTAAGATTGTTATTAAAAGACTATCCCTTTATTTTCTGGAGCAAAGTCTTAGAAACGTAGATGGGATGAGTTTTCAGCTAAGAGGCACTGTAGTTCTTGAACATGGTCAAATCAGAACTCCACAAGATATGAAAATACCAACATACATGCAATTTAAGAAGTAGCTCTGGCCTCAGAGTCCCTGTAGAAAACATACCACACAGAAACAAGGACTAGAACTCTGCATATAAATGCAGACTACCACAGGACCTAGATGCTCACAAGTCCATCAGATGAGAAGACGATACTCTGCTCTAGGCAAATCTACAACATAGCCACATATAATATGGAGCCAAAGAGAAAAGAACCAAATTAATTAAGCTTTTTTTCTTAAACTAGTGCTGCTTTCAGAAAGAGTTAAATTTTCAGAAGTCAGTAGCTTTTGGCCCTAGAAAAGCAAGAAAGAGTAAATTGCCCAGTCAGCAGCTTTTGGCCCCAATTGCCAGTTCCATACCCCTTTTACTGCCTTCCTTTGGAAACTGGATACCAGGATAGACCTGGTCCCCTTGATATTTGTCTTTGTACAACTCCTGATTTTCAATATGAACAGGCTGTGATTTGTTTCTCATATCAGAATATAGCAAAATTGATGAGATGTCACTTCTAGAATAATATTGCATAAATGCTAACTTCTGTCTTGCTAGCCATCATTCTTGCTGACCCTCGTAAACTAACTTGTCTTGTTACTGTGGTTCATATGAGAAAGAACTGAGGGTAGTTTCTGCACAAGTACCCATAAAAAAAGGAGATCTTCATCCCAATAACCAATGGGAATTATGTTGTGTGTGTTTTTTATGTGAGGGTTTGAGTGTAGGAAAGTGTACAGCAGCTGGAGACCCTGGGCCACCTCCACAGAGTTGGAATGTGTTTCCGCCAATATCTAGCATATATCTTGGAGCACTGTGGTGCCGGACCTAGGGGAATAAAGGACAACCATACTTTTTTATTTTTTATATTTTTACAACAACAAATGGTGAACCAACCTGTGGGCTAGAATCCAGTAGTAATCCTATGAATTGATAGAAAGTTTTTATTTTCTAAGAGAAGGCCAGCATCCTGTTAAGTCATGTCATATCTCAAGGGCAAGACTTTAAACAAAGAAACAGGGAAGTAGCCTGGGCTGGCAGGCTATAGGTCCCCTGCTGTGTGATAAATAATGGCAGATCAGAGAGTTAGAGATTAAAAGCTGCTTTTTAAAGAAAGTTCTTTAGAAAGTCTTTCAGGATACTCATATTCCTTGTAACGTGGGCTCCACAGGAATTTTGGGTTGAAATCCTAGTTAGACAAGCTACTTCTTCATTACAGGTATTATTAAAGGGTGATTAAGTTTGTTCTTAGAAAGAAGAGAGTAAAGAGATTACCTGAATCAGGTGGAGATTTTCACCCATGGTTCAGAACTTAGATAGGGAAAAATTAGTCACTAACTCCAAATAGAGAGTTGTAATGAATGTCTGTAACACCAGGTGGAGTGAATGCAGATAAATATCATACAAGGTATTAAGGTTAAATAAAATTCTGTGGCTCTGGGTAGAGAGATTAACAGATGGATATATTTTAGGCTAAAGTCCTGGTTTGATACATTGCTTATTGGTATTAGAATTGATAGAAGGTGTTTAGTTTGCTTTATGAATTACCCCACTAAAGGCCATATGACTCGTTGATGCTGGCTAGCGAGGGTTTGTGGTTACTTTTGATATTTACCACAGCAGGAGGCTCAGATTCTCTTAATGTGGGCTCAAAAGGGAATTTTGGGTTCATTTCCTGATATCACAGAGTACAAAAGCCTATCAAGCTCATTGTTTAGCTTACTTCCTTTTATAAAAGTTGTTTAATGTTCATAATGTGTGTGACTTTGAGTTTTATGGTTATATTATTACTCTGGGAGAGAGTGCAAGATACAAGTTTTCTGGTTACAGACTAAGGAACGTAGTATCTTGGGAGAAAGATTTTGTCTTTGTGATTTTAAAAAGTGTGATTAGGCTCTGGAAACCTCACAGAGTCATACTGATCAGATTTGATAGAGGTAGACTGCCTGAAAAATTAGATTCAGGAGAATCAAACAAAAAGATATCTCGATTCTAAACTTTTGTCTTGAGAGTTGTATTCTACAGAGTGTGCCTACTTGGATTCCTGGTCTCAAGGACTTTCAGCTGAGTCCAGTCAGGACACATCTGGCTAGAGCATTTGTTTCATTCTTCCTACCCCTTACCCCTAAGGATATCTCAACACCCACGTACAGCTTGAAGAAGTTATGGAGGAGTCATCGTCCCAATTCCCTGGACTTTTGTGGGGCTGAAAGTGGTTATTCTAAAGTTGTTTTTATGAAGGATTTAAAAATGGTTGTAATTTAACAAGAAGGAATTAGCTAGATTGAGTTGTATAGTCATAATCTCATTTGGTAACTAAGCTAAAATCATATCTTTGCTTTGGTAAAGAATTTATTTGTTAAAAAAGTTTAAAAGTACAAGGTTTAGAGCCAGTCCTTCTATTGATGTCATCACAAACTTCTGAGTTGATTACACATGTGATTTAAGGGCCAAATAGCAAATTCATGGCTCTGAGTTTGTGAGAGTACTTTCAAGATAATATTTAAGATATAAAACAGTAGTCTAGATTACCTTATATAGATAGATGGTTTTCAAAAACATCAGAAATCCACAAAATATGAGATTTAAAGTTATTTATCTTTTGTTGAGACATATCTGCTCCTAACAGTTCCCTTTTGGTGGATTTAATGAAGAATTTGAACATCTCTACCTCCAGGTGAGGCAATACTTGTGGCTAGGCAGCCACTGGACAAAACTGCCTGTTTCATCTGCAGACTATACTGTCCAGAAAAGGACAAATCATGCAGAATAGTTGACTGATAAACCCTGCCGAGACAGGGTGATCAGCCCTTAAAAATCTGCATTTCAAGAGTCTGTCAGTTGATTTTGGGCCAGAAGGTTGAAGACTTACATTCACATATTGTTGACAGGGGACTGTGCTAGTGGAGATTTGTCGCTACAACCTCTCAGTTCTGGAAGTCATGTTAGACTTCCTATGTGTATAGATATTTGGTCATTCAAAGATTTCTGACATGGTTGAAGACGGATAGTTTTGTAAACAACCCAAGCTGTTTAGCATTGAGAAGGATAATAAATTTGAAAGGGTGGTTTTTCAGATGGCATATGATCTCAAACCAGGATATAAGTCAGGTATAGAATTATAGTCTTTTAGGATAGGTGACAAGGTGCTTTAGGTAATGGACAAAATGGACTGAGTGTTGAGTGAATTGTATGTTTTATAAATTGTAGAATGGTAATAATTGTACTCAATTTATATATAAGTGAAAAGGCCTTTTAACTGGACAAAAAAGGGGGAAATGTTGTGGTTTGCCCTGGGGTTATCTGTATTTTGATGCTAATTCCACTGCCCCAAGTACAGCTGCCTAGTCAGTACTCAGGACTCAGGTGACTTCACCAGAACCTTCTCCCCATTAAATTTGTAAAATACAGGTGAGGGGCAGGTACAGGATAGAAGGAGGCCTGTCATTGGATGAGAAGGAAGGATGGGTAGAAGAGAAGTTTGAAGGAAGAGGAGGAGACTGGAATGGTAGGAAAAGAGACAGGACGGAGAGGGCAAAAAGCCATGGCAGGTGATATTAAGATTCCACTCTGTGTATTTACAGGTTGTCATTAATGTTCTTAAGGGATGGATGGTACTGGGTTTTGTATGTTTAGGTGGACAACTATATCTTATCACTTGGGTAAAAGGTTATTGTGTTACGTGTTCTTTTATGTGATAGTTTGAGTGTAGGAAAGTGTACAGCAGCTGGAGACACTGGGCCACTGCCATGGAGTTGGGATGTGTTTCCGCCAAGGTATCTAGCAGATATCTTGGGGCACCGTGGTGCTGACCTAGTGGGGATAAAAGACAACCCTACTTTTTATTTTTTATATTTTTACAACAGAATTATATCCTACAAACAACCACAGACACAGTTTTGAAGCCTAACTTTCTCCTAACATCAGGTTATTATACCTAGTCTTGTGAAAATACCTCAAAGCAGAGGACTAACTAAAACCATGCCTGGGTTCCCAACCCACAAAACTGTGTGGTAGTAACTATGTGATGCTTTAAGCAACTAGATTAAATTTGTTATATATAAAAGACAACTAATTCACATACTAAGCCATTTTCTTACTTCAAGAGTCAACACTTAGACCCTTGATGTAATAATACTATTACAATTATAAACCAAATTAGTTGAAATATCTTTAGGCCTTGTAACCTATCATTAAATCTAATGTGTCCTTATGTATTAAATTTCTTTTACTCTCAATAAATGCCCAACATTTTCTGCTACTTAACTAATTGTAAATTAATACTGTATTTCCCTCCTATTTTCTACCCTGCGATAGTCACAAGAAAGTAAGTTTTAAAATCTTAACTGATGAAGCAGAATCTCCAGATTATGTTTACTTCAAGAAGAATTCCCACACCCAACACGAATCTGAGAACTCAATACTAGCCCTTAATTTACTGTCTTTCTGTTTGTGCTGTATTAAAAATAAAGAAGGAGTCTTTTAGGGTTGATAAGCAATAAGCAATCTGGTTCCTATTATAAATATTGTGTCCTAATCTAAGTTTTTATAGTAACTGGAATTTGACATCATCTGTGGTCTGCAGAGTTGATAAAATAAAAAGGAGTAAAGATATCTACTACTTGTGTACTTAGTGTAATTCTTTTGCTCTTATTTAACATTTGTAGAAACTATAGTACTGAGGATCAAACCTTGGATTCTTTTTTTTTTTTTGTTCTTTCTTTCTTTTTTTCAGAGCTGGGGACCGAACCCAGGGCCTTATGCTTGCTAGGCAAGCGCTCTACCACTGAGCTAAATCCCCAACCCCCAAATCTTGGATTCTTGCACCCTAGTCTCGTACTCTACAACTAAGCTACATCCATCCTCCGAAACATTTCTTTCTGAGTCTTGAAGTGGTTTCTAAAAACAGTAATGCCAATTGTTTGGTTTTAAGTATTACTTAAAATAATTGTTGCCATAAAAGTTGATTCAGAGTACAAAATATTATGAAAATTATGATCACTATAAAGTATGTTAGAAAGAGCTTTCATAGATAACCAAGTGATATGAAAGGACTATTCTAATTCTTTTAAAAAAAGTCCTTATCAAGAATCTCACGTAAAAGAAAATAATTTGTTCATAATGGGAAATCCATGTCTGGTACTTGAATACAGTCAGAAACACATTGACTTGGAAAGGTTGTCTCTAGAGAGATTTTTGTTACTGTTGTTCAGCTGAATTGACATAGTGTCAAACTACCGTGTAAATATTTTAGCATATACCTATAGACAGGTACTAGTCTCAGCCTTGACAGTAGTGAATGAGGAGGCTCATGGCTACTCAGTGTGCTGAGAATAAGTGATGGTTGAAGACTCAGTCCTAAACAAGACATTTATAACAACCCCAGTAAAGTCTGATGAATATGGTAGAAACGAGGGTGGAGAAGAGCTAAGAACTGCCATCTTTGAGTCGTAATGGAGCCATTGCAAAAGGGAACACTGTTCCTGCACAAGACTGTCCTATTCCATAGTCAGCTTTGGGAGGCTCATGAAGTCCTACCCTCTCTACTGACACCTTGGCTACTAAGAGATCCTAGAAGAGGGAGAATCATTATCTAAACTGGATACCCACTGGTGAGCCCAATCAGTCTTCGGTGAATAGTTCCAAACCTATAGCCATGCAGACGACTCTGGTAAAGCTCAGTGGATGACAAAACAAGCAAGTAAGCAAGCAAACAAACAAAATGTGAGAAAGGGGTTTGTAGGAGGATGTACAGGGCCAGGGAAGACATGAGGGAGGGTGAGAGTCATCAGACTGCTTTATATACACATATGAAACTGTCAAAGAACAGCTTTGACATGATGCCTAAAGATGATTGTATGTCATATTCATGTATACTTTTCCTTATCGATTTGAAGCTATACAAAGCTGACTCCATCTTTACTGTTTCCCCTACCAGTGATAGGGACCCATTTAAGCTATGGCTTTTGAGACAGTCAGCATCTCTATTACAGCGGCTTAATGATAACCAGCAATAACTGTTAGTTCGAATCATTTAAGAAACGATATGTAGGCAAGTCACACTCACTTCTCTGATACATTTCACAAGAGGCAAGGATTCCATGAGTTCACAAATCTGAAAAGAAATTCAGAGGCTTGCAAAACACATTCATGAAATGCTTTCGTTTAAAAGCAACATGTGTACCACAGCAAAAGACGACCGGCGTGTCAGCACCGCCATTTGAGGGAGATGCAGGTACAAGCTCTAATTCATCCACAGAGAAGCCCTGTTCAGAGTGTGCACTGCCAGATCTGTCTGAAGAGCGCCAGCGTGGAGACAGCTCAAGGCAGGAAAATCAGTCAGGCCTCTCACTGAAGGGTTGCACTGGCTGTCACCAGGGATATTTCAAAGTTTGCATCTTACAAATTCCTGCTCCTATAACATTGTCAAAACTCAAAGAAAAATACCTCTCCACAAAAGGCCATAAAATTGTCCAAATCTAGCTACACAACTGCTCTGAACAGTGTACCACGCACCATTAAAAGAAAATGTCTTTGTCCTTGAAGCAGACCTGGCATTCTTGTGCAGTAACTGGAGAGGCTTATCATAATAAAATCCCAAGCACAGGTTTACCACTCCACCGTGATCACTTTTGCTACCAACAAGATGCATGACTCTGCATATGCGGAAGTCAGGCTCTTGAATGTCAATCAGACCCCCCTCAAGCCACGACCACCTGGAGCTTATGAATAAGTTATACCTTGAATAGATTTCTTAAAGATTGGCATTTCCCCCTCTTTGCTTTCCCTGGATTCAGACATCTTAAAATTGGGAAGCATTAGATTTGCCATCTCGAGGAAATTGATTCTGATACCCAATTCTGTCATACATGTAATGTTAGTGAGATTATGACTCAGTTTTGAAGAGTTAAAGTTATGGCACTCCTGTGTGAGAGCATCTTACGGCATCCTGCAATAAATGACGAGTACTGATTTAGCACACCTGACCCCCACATACAGAAGAAAACTTAAAAGAGTTGTTCGTATGACATCCAGAGCTCCCAAAACAGGACAGCTTGGCAAACATCCAGGGCCATTCAGAGAACCAGAGGCATCATACAAGCTGGCCTTTAAGCAGGCTTCAAATCACTCAACAAACTCAGACAAGTGGTAATAACTCCAATTCCAGGACCAGAGGCTACTTCTCATCTGTGAACCAGATATTTCAGAGTTTTTAATATCCAAGTGCATTAGGGGGCTAAATGAAGAATCATATTTCTTCCTAACTAGGTCAAGTCATACATAACACTGATTAATAAACAGAGGCAATTATTATTTTACTCCAATTATCTTAGAGAAATGTGTGACATTCACAACACTACTTCATGATAATTTTACCAAAATTCTTACCACAATGTATGTCTTTAATATCAGTTGCCTACAAAGTAAGTATCTACTTATAATTCAATGTATAGCTTAGATATTCATTCTATGAAGTTCCCTTTTCCTTCCAAGGAACAATAATTGCTTCTTGCCATTTATTCATATGACATGGTACACAAGGCCGTGCTGTGAGATTTAGCTCACTGTTTACTTATTGATCTCTTGTAATGCATTTTATATGCTTATGTGTTTGCCTCAGTGTCTTTGAAAATATCTGGGTACAAAATGGTTGGTAAGACATATTGTAGAAATAAACAGGTAGATAGATAGGTAGGTAGGTAGATAGATAGATAGATAGATAGATAGATAGATAGATAGATAGACAGATAGATGACATAGATGATAGAGAGACAGATAGACAGATAATAGAGTAGAGATAAATAGATAATAGAGTAGAGATAAATAGATAATAACATAGATGTCATGGTGATTGGCAAATGGAGACAATAAAGATAATTTCTCTGCTTTTTTTTTTAATGACAAATTTAGTACAGACTGCCTTTTAAAGAAATTTTTATACTATTTGGTATTTTAGAACAAATTAACATTATTGCATCATGTTTAGTTGGTCTATGAATTATTAAATTCCTGTCAAGTCCTATATCATCATGGGAAATAATCATGTTTATGAATCATAAGAATTGAAGCATAAAATATATGTGAAGAATTAAAATACACATACCCCAGAAGAAAATGCAAAAAAGGCTAAGAGCTCCAAACCCACTTCCTTTGAGAATTCAACAATGTTTCTCAGATGCAGAAAAAAGATAATGAATATTTAAATCACTTATAAATATTTGTTTTCATTGATGAGAATCTTTGCCATCTTTAAGTTGACTTCAGTACATTTTTACAAACCTTATCTTCAGCAGCATCAATCATTTCTCAGAGAAAATTACTCCTTATTTTAACAGAAATTTTATATTAAAAAAATAAACATCCATCAAAATAAAATACCCACTGGAAGCCACTGTCTTTATTCTTCTGAATATTTCTACTGATTTTTGGTATTCTTTACCAGTGGGGTTTTCCTTTTCAGAACTACCACTACAATGGCAACACCAAAACCACATGGCCATGTGCTGTGCTCTCGCTCTGTGTTTGACATGGAACCACGTAAGTGACAAATGGGATCTAAGTTTCCTCTCATGTGTAAAACTAATTAATAGGAATGTTGAAACAATCAGTGTAACTAACACATAAGTATAAATTGGTACAAGAGATGTGTGTTCTGATGATATTGAGGGTAACAATTACGAAATTGTATATATAGTGGAATAGTAACTGGCAGTTGAAGCAGCATGAGCTGTTATGTGACTCAATTCACTGGAATGTTAAGGTTATCTTTATGTGTACAAGATACACTTAACAGTCAGTCTTTAGAAAGGACACTGTACTGGCGTTCGTGTAATTTATAGTCATGGAGATTTCTTCCACGTTTTGTCAAGATGAAGTCCTAAAGAGGAAGAGTCATCTGATAATATGTAGACAATAGACTCATGGTGGAGAAATCCAATGGATTAAATGTATAACTGTGTTCCATCGTGACTACTGGGTGTAGTGGTATAGCCCTGTAACCCCAGAACTCTCAGGGAGGGCTGAGATGGGAGGTCCCTCATTTTAAGGCCAGCCTGGGCTACGACATAGTCTGGGCTGTACAAGACAAGTGTGATTTGGTCTCAAATAAACAATCAGAAAGTACCACAACATACTAAATCTTTTTTTTAATAGTTGTTTTAAAATTTCAATGTGTGTGTCTGTGTGTGTGTCTAGATGTTTGTGCCTATGTGTGCACTCACACATGCATGCACTCATCACGCCTAATAAACACCATGATACATGCAACGGTTGGAAAGCAACTTGTAAAAGTTTCTTCTTTCCTTTCTGTGGTTCCCAGGAATTGAAATTCTGTGAGACGTTTTGGTGGCAATCACCTTAACCCACTGAGGCACTCACTCTACCAGCCCTTTAAAATGTATTTCAAAGTTTAGATAGAAGTTCTTTTTCATGTGTGAACAAAGTCCCAACTCATATGAAAACAGAGCAGTACAAAAGGCTCAGAAAAGTTCAAAAGCATGCAGAGGAGGAAAAACCTCTTGCCTCTCAAATTCAGCACTTCTGCTTTCTGAGAACAAACCCAGAAAGGCTTTTACACTCCCTTCTGTCAGCTGAGCTCTCCCTCAACTAGCTGGAAGAGGGGACTGGGTGCTAGGTCAGCTCCAGCTCTCAAACACGAGGGCTTTTTGAGGAAAAGTGGATGAGCAGGAAGTGTCAGCTGTGGAAGAGGAGAAAACTAGAGAGACATATGAGTGACAGGGAGGCCTGAGTCCGAAGGAAGATCAGAGAAACATGCGTGTGCCATCGGTGCCTACAACCCTTAAGTAGGTGATAAAGTTATTGGATCAGGAGGGAGATAAAGAGGTTCACGGGGCAACTTTTGTGCTGACAATTGCATTTATCTCCAACTTCTCTATTGAACAGACACAGATTATGACACAGCTACTGGGTGTTAGCTTTTCCCTACTGCGTTCTTTTTAAAAATACTTTTGCTTTCTCCGTAAGCCACCTGTAAAAGTGGCTCAGTACTCTCTTGACCCAGAAATCCCTAAAAAGTTCAGTCCAAATAAAAGGTTGAGATATTCACATTCACCTAAAGGACACATGTGACATTAGGCCTTGAAGAGAATGCATAGCTAGAACAGAAAAAGGAAACAGTTGAGAGCTATGACTTTAAAGGAGTGATGTGTAGTGTTTCCGTTGGGTAATGGTAGAGTTGGTAGGTATGCCTACGCTGGCAGAGAGCAGGGCAAGAGGCGACACAAATCAGTGGCCCCAAAAGTACTCTGGATTCTGGTGACACATGTTTGAAAATGTGCAGAGTGATGTTGAGCTGAAGAATCTAGACTGAAGTTCCATACTCACGGACACATCTACATGAAGGAACCACCCAGAATGTACTGCTGAGGCAAAGGAACGTGTGGTGGTTAACGCATGCATGATCTTTCCCCTGCTGATTCTCACTGAACAGAGGCAATGTTGTTCCTAAGCCAGAAAAGGAGGCTCCAAGAAGAAAAGGCTACCTTGGGAAACAGGTAAAAGAAACAAAACCTTAGGGCACCAGAATGAACTCGGCATAAAATAAGTACAAACACAAGTTATAAAACCATTCTTTTATAACTGCATATGTATAATACTCTTTGATCAAGGTGTCCTTCATTTACCCCTTATTCCCTTTTATCGGTTCTTTCTAAGCCCCCTCCTTTGATGTAGCTCTGTGTGTATTTAAGGTTGGGTTCGTGAACAAACAAGGGCATTCATTGTGTCCCACTCCAGACCTAGAGGATGAGACACTGGGGGAGGGCATTTGCTGGCTAACTTTTAGGTATATGAAAACTTTCAAGCTAGCTTTTAGCTAGAGAATTAAGAAAACATGAGAGAAAAATGTGTCATTAATTTCACTGGTGTACTTAAAAATATATTCTGAGGGGTTGGGGATTTAGCTCAGTGGTAGAGTGCTTGCCTAGGAAGTGCAAGGCCCTGGGTTCGGTCCCCAGCTCCGAAAAAAAGAACATATATATATATATATATATATATATATATATATATATATATATATATATATATTCTGATATTCTGATCTAACTTGCTTTCTTTGGAAAGGGTCTTTGTACCAAATGATTTTTGATACTCACTTAGGTTTGACTCTAACAAAGCTAACGTTTCATGAGGTTGTGCCATTTTAAGTATAATTTTAGCTATATGACCTAGTTCTACTGATCTGACCATTTTTTAAAACTATATTTGGGGAAAGCCATGCATTTAACTTTCATATTTTTCTTTAGAATCAAGCAAAAAGCCAGCAACCATTAGCATTTTCACCTCTTCTGAAGATTTTCAAAGGCACCCAGGGAGTCATGGGATCAGGGGTTCACGGCTTGGCTTCCTCGACTCTTTTGCACACAGCTGTGTGCCTTGAGGTTTCTTCCACTTCCTCTAAGATGAATGGTTAGTGCGCCAAGCCACTATTTAGCCACGTGCCAAGGTTTCTAGGACTCTAGACTTAAAACTTCTGTGAAATATTTTTGAAACACTTCTCTTGTGAGTTTATACCAGGGACTATGAAAACAAAATTAACTGTATGAACAAATGTTTGTTTAAAGGTTTGTTTAAAGGTGTGTGTGTGTGTGTGTGTGTGTGTGTGTGTGTGTGTGTGTGTGTTGTATGTGTGTGCACATGCACAGGGCATTCAAATGTCAGGAGCAAAAGACTAGGATTGGTGTTCATTTACCTATGAATCTTTAGGGATTGGAGTAGCAGCTTACATACACACCATGATATCCAAGAAATAATAGCAAATAGAAATTCAGTGGACTTGAAATGCCTCCCAATAACATTTTGAAAAGAAGAAATACAAAATATCTCTGAAGCAGAATATCCTACCACATATCTACACATGTGTATTCAGGTGGAAATGAACTACATTTTTCAATGTAGAGCATGAAAACGTCAAAGGGCTCATACGCTGTGCTCTACACTGCAGCTCTACGGACAAGCTCTACAGAGTGTGTAGCAAAGGGCGGTAGTGAAAAGAGGCAGCTGATTAAGGAGTCCCATCAGGAGGACAATGCTTCAAGGGAGCCTGTTCCTACCTGTGAGCTCTGCGTTGGGCCACCACCCCAGGTCACAGGCTCTGCAGGTGAACTCGTCCTGCACAAACTCATTCTCTTTGCAGGCCGTGCAGATCCAGCAGCAGCTCACTTCTCCTTTCCGTATGACCTACAAGACAGGAAGGTGTTGCTTACTGAGAAGTCGGCTCCGCAGACAAGCTCCTGTTTCAGGTGAGGACTTGTCTTCACAATCACTCTGAGAGTCTCCTGACTGCTAAATAGACCTGGGAAAGGTTTGCAAACCCCATGAGCGCAGAGATCAGGAGTGGAGGTCGACACATTGTACCCTGAGTTTGGAAGCCATTTGGTAGCAATTTCATACAAAGTGAGTATGCTATGGGCTACATTATTTCTTTAGCATTTTTAATTAATAAGAATATAAGCAGGACATAGTGATACACGCCTTCAATTCAGGACCCAGGAGGCAGAGGCAGGTGGATCTCTGTGAAGTCAAGGCCACCCAGTTTACATAGTAACTTCCGGGAGAGTCAGAGCTAGATAGTGAGACCCCATCTCAAATAAACAGAACAAACATTTAACTCTATCCTTGTTTATTTACATTAACATTTATCCATTCTTTTAAAAATAAAAAAGATATATTTTTCCCTGAAAACAAAATTCATTCTTTAAATATACTGCAGCAATACTGTGGGAAAGTGGAGATGGACCCAGAATGACTGGCTACCTCCCAGGTTAGACCCATGCTTATTTATTTTGTGTTCTTTTTGATGGTCTTTTTCTCTCTATGTGGATGAATGCCTGAACCTAGAGATAGGCTTCTTTTATTAGGATGTCAAAAAGAGTATCATTTGATGTTCTTCTTGATTAGGTATGAAGTGTTCCAAATTTCTCAACAAATGTGTAAGAAGTGTTGACCAGACACTTGTGTGAAGGCACAGCATGCTGCATTTCTTCTCCCCACCCCCACCCCTCTCTCATTAAGAAGTTTTCAGTCATATCTAGCAAGCATTTAATTCCTTACAGACAGTTTTCTCACTTTGGAACTTGGCTTTGGTAGGTACTATCTGACCTTTGATCCTGTGATGTCACCTTTCTACACATGTGACCTCTACAAATGTGTTGGGTCCCATTCACAGCTCTTCAAGGATGCCTCTGGCCCATGGACTGCAGGCCGGACATATTTGCTATATATCTAGTCTGTTTAGGAACTTTTCAGCCTCACTAATAAATTCTGATTCTTCCAGTCCTTTATTGAATTGTGTGTACGTTCAACGTGACGTCTCCATTATGGTTGATGGAAACTGCAACAATGACCTCAGACCTGGCTGTGTCAGCTCTGAGAATTTACTCTCCTAGGTATTGCCCTTTGCCTGGACTCTTCAGACTGTTATACTCACAAGCAGATTGATGTTCTAGTACCCAAGGAAACTCCTGTGGCAATTTCTGGGACTGTTTATGTGTTTCCTGTAGAGCTCCATCATCTGTGTTGCAAAGCATAGCTCTCTTGGCTTTCCCAAACTCAGATTCTGTCGTATTGAATTAGCAAGACGGCCAAACTCTGTGTTCTGTGGAGCTGAACAATCAGGAGACTGCCTTCAGGCAGAAAGCCTGAGTGGTATTAGGGTTCTCCTTGCAAATTTTTTTTCACTTCCATGGCATCAAGGTCGCACACTTCTTCCAATGTCAAAACACAGAGATTTAAAATGTTCTATCATGTTTCCTCATTGTTTATGGCAGAAGGCACAGCCTGCACCCTGTTATTGCCTCATGGAGAGTAGCAGAAGTTCTTTCCTAGCACATTAAAAAACCCACACATTCCCATATGTAAAGTCAGAATTTAGCTGTAAATATTGTTGTAATTTAAAGTGATAGACACCTGAGCCTTCATAAATCTGGAATTATTTTATGGTGGTGTTGAAATTGATACCGTCAGTTTAGAATCGTGGGAAAGGATCAAATAACAGAACATTTTCTTCAAATGTAAAACGTTTTTCTTTTCTCATTTTGCTTTCAAGTGGGTTTTTGAGAGTGCAGTGAAATTTAGTGTCTTTTGAAAAATAATTTCAGTTAGCCTCAAAATAGTAGTGAAAACTTTATATTGCAAACAAGAATTGCTTTCTAAATAGTAAGATAAAATTTAATTAATAAATGAATATTGCCTCCTTGTTTTAAGTTAAATAGTAATAGTCAATGTAAAATACTGTGTATCAGCTTTAATCTTTCATTTCCCAGTTAAAGTGATATTGCTATTTAGCCAAACTCAAAAAGTAACACAAAATACATTTATCCTCCCCACTTTCCACATCCTTTTAACATTTCTCAGGTTTTTAGTTCCTCAAACAGAGCTTTGAAATCAAAATAGCACAAGCCCATTGGATAGTAGATTTTATCAGGCATGGTGCTAGAACATTAGTGACTTTAAGTCATGTTACAACATTGCAGAATGGAGGAGATGGCAAAGGTTACCTAAGTCCCATGCAACTAAATTCACATAATTCAAATTTTATATTCTATCATCTGGCTAAAGAAATGTGCTAGTGACAAGTGTGTTAGAGATTAGTATAGGGCTGTTATAATATTCCCACGCTCTTCTGTTTCCACATTTCTGTTAAATAACATGGACTTTAGATTAAAATCTGGTTTGTATAGTTATTTCTGCACAAAGCAGCAGGAAAAATTGGCA
Organism: Rattus norvegicus; assembly: GCF_021556685.1. Lineage (NCBI taxonomy): Eukaryota > Metazoa > Chordata > Mammalia > Rodentia > Muridae > Rattus > Rattus norvegicus. Next base: position 6,265,800 of record NC_141534.1, read on the forward strand.
GCAAGTAGTAGAGATATTCACATACATATACAAAGAGAGCTGTAGTCTGTCTATTCTTAGCCTTACCATGTTTTTAACATTACCAGGGAAAACAAAACATATTAGTTGCCTGGTAAATTTGCTCAAGAATGAGCATCCAATCTCCCAAATAAACAACGTCTTTTAGAGAATAATTCTGAGATTGGACGGAATAGGCAACTGCAATACAAAGAGCCACTTAGCAACAATTAAAGAAACAAGAAATGGGAAAGTGTGCTAAGAAAGACAGCATCGAAACAACAGAGCTTTAAAAATGTTATTAAGGGTCACTTTGCAAAAATGATCGGAGAACACATAAGTCATGTTGGGATCTAAATCCCTAATGCCCTGCAGACTCTAGGAATAATTTCTCTAAAACAACCCAGTGACTTTTCAATAACGTCCTGTGTTGAAAGAAGATAGCGTAAATACAAAGAATCAAGACCATAAGCTTATTTTTAAAGACGTGATTAGTGTTTTCCATTGGTAATTTTTTTCAAGTTCTTTCAGCCACTGTTTGGAAAGCCAAGAGACCAAGCCCTGTAGTGTTGTACCCACAAATGCTCAGGGCACAAGGGCACACACCTAGGGATACCCCATTCAAGTTAGGAGCAAATATAAGGGGTTGCTTAATGGACTCTTTAAGCTACCCTGTGTCTAGAAAAATATCCGACATCACATAAAAAAATGATGTGCCCTGTGGTTTGGTACTCAACAAATCTGCCTCTGCCCTTTTTGCTCACCCATAAGTACAAACAAAAATAACAACAACAACAACAACCTAAGGCTAAAGGTTGAACAAGGTACTGTCTATCATTTCAAATTAAGCAATTCTCTGAGGTTCATATTTCTATTTTCATTTGAAACTAAGCATCTACCTCTCTAGTAGAAAATACAATAAATAGATTGGCCAATATCATGAGTGGAAAAAATTATCCCAGTTTTGAAGCCTATAGTTTAGATATGTGGCTGGACAAAATGAAACAAAACAAAATTGCTTTACTGCACAACAAAAGGCATTTGTGTGGTGAGGAAATATTTGCCATGTGTACCATGTTCACTAGAATATGTAAAGATGAGAAGAAACCCCTCTTCTCTTATCCCAACCGCTATCTCAAACGCAGAGTCTTGGAAACACAATATATATATATATATATATATATATATATATATATATATATATATATATATATATATATATGTGTGTGTGTATTTAAAGGAAGGTGTGAGGGGGGAAGGAGAGGGAGAGCTCAAGCAGGAATTCTATAAAAGCAATCTATACAAATGCCTTCATTCTCTAGCACTTTCTTTGTCTCTATAATAACCCCCCCCACACACACACACACACTTCCTTCACAAAAGCTCACTTCCTTAATTCTGGACACTCTCTTCTTTGTATTTTTAAAGTGGATCACTATTTATGTTTTTTATTGTGAACTGTTGAAAATCCAGTGCTTAGAAATTGAAATCCACACTCAGAGGCAACATGCCAGTTCACATAACAACAGAGTCGAACAACATGTGGCCGTGGGATGATAAGAGCGTTGGGTTGGCTCTCAGCCCAGCTTTGGTACATTCTAGATGTAAGAACTGAGGAGGAAGGGACTCAACCCTCTCTGGGTCTCAGGTCCGTCATCTATAAAGCGGGGCCAGTAACACCTCCTCTGTAAGAGTCACTTCAACGAGTAACTTGTACGGAATCTATTGTACGCAGACAGGGACTTGCTGGGTGACCCTGAATTGAGAATTTGTTCTTTCTTCCCTCCCTCTTCTTCCCTCTAACCTTCCTATGACTCCCTACACACTCCTGTTCCTTCAGACCTCACTTCCTCCATTCCTTTGTTCTTAATTGTCCAGACAGCATCTCCCAATAACAAATTGCCACTGAAGGCTTGTGTACTGTAGTTTTATGGGTCAACAAAACCTGTGAGATTTCTTCCCTACTCTCCGCTGGGTTCATTTGGTACACAAGAAATACAACGGACAAGAACACAGAAAACAGGGTATTTTTTTTTCTCTCCACCCCACTGAACACAAGAGGATCTTTGAACAAGATTCCAAATCCTTTGAAGGTCCTTCTAGAATAAGAGAGGGGATAGAGTCACACTGTTTCTCATCTTGGAGCTTTCACGGTATCCCCTTATGCTTTTATAACAAGTACCCTATATTAAATAACCTCTGCTAAACTATATGCCATATACACTCTTGACCTGACTTGATCTATAAGAAATAATAATAAAGTTATTTTATTTATCTTGTCCAGAATTGGCTCTTCCAAGAAAGCATTAGCACCCATAAGATATTATTTTTAAAAGTTACATATCTCTAAAGATAAGTAGCAGAAAATAAGCTTTTAATAGCATCAAAAATTATTCTAATAAAGTTTTATGAATTCTAAGAAAAAGTATGAAGTCATAGCTTTAGCATTTATGGTATTTGATGTTTAGAAGGGGTTGCCTTTAAAAAAAAAAGCTTCACTTCCCAGTAATACAAATACATGCCTTATGATCCTTTTCAGGATCTTTACAATGGCTACTGGGAGCTAACTTTGTATCCTAGACCTGGTAGGTGGCAAATTAGTGGTGTTAGAATATAAGTGCTATTCTTTGGTAATGAGATGCAGATTTCATTTGTTTCTCTACCTCCCAAGGTGTTTATGGGAAACAAACACATATCTCCCCCATCCAGGTGCTACTGAGAGCAGTATATTTTTATCTTGCAGAGTACAGAATATTTCTAAAATTGGCCCCTGAGAGATTTGCATTTATAGTGAGTACCCTGTAATGGCTCAGCCATGATTACTAGGCTCTCCCATGATAACATCATATGGATGAAACACAGAAATGCTTTCAGAAAGAAGGCAGCATCTAGGTGGACAGATATATGCAGCAGCCTCACCTCTGAACTTGGAGAGGAAAAAAAAAGAGGGCCTCTCTTCTGGAATGTTCAACTGAAATATGCATGCTATCTGAGGATTCAATTACAGCCTGTTAAAGACAGATGTAAGTAGGGGCTTTCAAGGGATCTGAAATATGGTGAATTATTGAGAAAAGGAATGTTTTTCATGCCAGTTTTCTCCCCTGCCATGTATCCTGAAAAATAAAATCATTCTATTAACAGTTCTGTAGTAGTCATTTGTAGGCAACTCAGTATCCCTCAGACTGGAAAAGAGTCAGAAAGACACTGAGCTGGGCCTTCTCTGTTTTCCCCACATATGACTTGAGTTACCCAACGTTCTGGTCTTCATCTACATCCAAAAGCAACTAACCAAACAAAAGATACCAATATACTAAGGATTCATTGGTCTGATACTTCATAGTAACAGTCAAAGGGAAGTTTGATGCCTCTGGATATCAAAGGACATTCTCTCAAGTACCACCAGATGTCCTCATGGGAAAGAGTTCCATCTAGACAAGAAGTGGATGTCTTGTGAGAAGCAGAGCTGTTAGCTTGTGTATGGTGGTTTGGGTGGAGTCACATTTACACAACTGAAATATCTTTATACAGACTGGAAACCATCAGTCTTCTTTGCCCTACACTACCCAAACAATGATCAGCTCCCTGGAGAATGTGGTCCACTGAATTGGCCCATGTTCTGTTCCCAAAACAAAATACTAGAAGCTACAACATTTATAAACAAGAGAGATTTATTTAGTTTGCAACTTCCTAGGACCAAACTGTTTGGCTGCTCATGGGGCTTCTTTGGCCTATGTCATGACGACAAAGTGACTGGTTGCTTGCAGAAGAGTCTAAGCACATTAGTGACCTTACCTTACAACACACTGCTGTTTTGATAAATCACTGCATGAAACAAATGATGAGTAATTTCTTTTAGGAGTGATGTCCCCAAAGACTTACCTATACATAGGTCCCACCTCTTAAAGGTCCCATCACCTCTCCACATCATCACACTGAGGACTAAGTTCCAGTGCACAAACTTCAGTGCTGCACAGACAAACTAGAATACCCATAATCTATATTTTTGGTTGTGAGCCTAGCCTTTAACGGCTGAGCCATCTCTCCAGCCCGAATACCCATAATCTAAAGGGTTAACCATGGCCGTGGTGGTCCTAATAAGAGCCCACTATCACGCCATGTATCTAGCTGCCGTGAGTACAAATGGTCATAAGGTAACATCCTCAGAGTAAACACAAGATAATGATTACAGTTGCTCTCAGAACTTAATTATTTCCTCAAAGTAGCTAGTGCCACCAAGAGTTGTTCCATCCTGACAACTTTTCTCAGCTGTGTCATGCTCGTAAAGGTTCCAAACCTTCCAACGTTTCTAACAGTTCATAGGAGGCTTCCCAATCCTCCACAGAAAGTCTGAGGTGAGGCTCTGTCCTCAGGAGACATAGCATACCCAGTATTCCTCAGTATACTTTGGGTCACCTCTGCAGAAGGTGGGGGGGACTCAGTCTGCAGCTTTCAGGCAGAGCAAAGGATCCTGATGGTACAGGAAGGGGTCCAGAGCTTCATACAAGATCAACTCCAGCCCCAGCTGTGCCTTGTGACATTTACGTGACAGCTTGTCTGCTTTCCTTAGATGAATCACAGCAAATTAGAGCTGGGGAAGACCTATTAGGTCACCCGGGCTGCATGCCTGCCAGCTCACCCCTCCTCCCTCATACTCCATTGCTTCCTGGATCATCCAGCCAGAATGTAAAAAGCCTGAACCTAAAGCCATGTATCCAATCCCTCTTCAGTGACCATTCTTTCCAGCATAACCGTCAAGAAATCTGGTATTTAGTGTTTATTTTCTCTAGTGTTCTGCAGATAGTAAAATTATCAGCTACTTACTCTCTCTTCCCTGACAGTCTCTGCATATAATTAAAAATTGCAGACTCTCTTTGTTTAAAAATAATCCATTTCGGGAGAACCAAAGCACTTGGTGGAGAAAGAGCAATGCTGTTCACAGTATCTGCATTGTTTTGGTTTCTCTTATCCGTGTGACTGTCACTTTAGCCATGTTCTTGGCATTGTCTAGCTTTTGCCTTCTGTAGACAATAGCTGGAACCATGACTAAATGACATTACTGGCTTTAATGTCCACATTTACTTCCGTTTCTAAATTTTTAATTTTAAAACAATTGCCAAAACGTTACAAGTTGGGCAACACAGAGGTTTGATATATGTATGCATCGTGTAATGACTGCCACAGAGAAATTCATTAACACATCCATCACAATCTGTGCTGTGCATTAGACCCCCCAGAGCTTTCTTTAGTAATAGCTGCCACTATGACTAAGCACAATGACTGCTTTCCACGCTTACTTCTGTTTCGATTTTTAATGCCATTGTTCATCTCCTTGCTGCCTACATTATATGGAAGTCCCCAGTCTGTCATTGCTATTAAAATAAAACCTTAAACTACTTCAGTAGTTTTCATAGTTCCTAACCAAATATCTAGATAGCTAAAGTCATAAAAATATGCCTATATAAATATCTAAAAACCTATATCCTAACCTAATAGCTACCTCAGTCAGCTACCTTTCTTTGCATTTCTAGCTAAACATAAGAGCAGCCCTCTATGTACTCTTTCTGGATAATCTTGCTTAAAATTATGCTTTCCTTTGCTGTTGCAAAGTTGGTGAACTTCTTTGCAAGTAATATCTAGGGATGCATTTGTGCCTTACCTTAATCTGACCCTTTAAGCAAGGCTCACTGCACACAGATCGTACCATTCCGCTTTTGTTCATTTGGATTTTGTAATCATCAATATTCAGCACTCCTTCATGCCAGGTCCCCACGTGGACATAGTCATAGCGATTAGCTTCTGTGTACTGCAGATTCATAATGTCATACCTAACATAGAAAACAAATACAGGTGAGTCTCACCGGATATTTCCCTGAGAGAGAAAACAAAGGTAACTTGTAAATGGATTTTAGTGAGAGACAAGAGGTCAAAGCTTGGATCGTCACATCCCAGCACCAGTGACTGTTACATTTATAGTGTGTTCTGAACACTTCCTCTGATTCACATAGAATGTCTCTAGATCAATTCACTTTTGTCAAATGATTTATTGCTCTCAACATTTTTCTGTTTATACTTCAAAAGGTAATAATGTATGTATTTAGTTGATCAACTCTTTAAAAGCATGAAGTACCCTTTGAACAAGTAACAGTTCGTACTCCCCACGAGAACATTAATGTCCATACTCGGTTACATTTATTTCACATTCCCTTTTTATACCATTTTCACTTGCCATTTTCATTACAATGAAAATTTTAAAGATGGGAGACATTACAAAGCTTAGACCATTCGCTAAGTGCAAGAAGAGCAAGGAACCTGAAAGTGGGATCTTTTAGTTAGTAAAGTCATTTAGAGCTTAATGTGTGTGTGTGTGAGAGTGTGTGTGTGTGTGTGTGTGTGAGAGAGTGTGTGTGTGAGTGTGTGTGTGAGAGGTGTGAATGTGTGTGTGAGTTTGTGTGAGTGTGTGTGAGTGTGTGTGTGAGTGTGTGTGAGTGTGTGTGTGAGAGTGTGTGAATGTGTGTGTGAGTGTGTGCGTGAGTGTGTGTGTGTGCGTGAGTGTGTGTGTTATATGATGTATGTGTGTGTGTTATGTGATGTATGCTGTATGTGCTCCATGGATGTACAGTGCATGTATATGAATGCTGGAGTGGTGCCCATGTGCACTTGTAGAGTCTAGAAGATGACATCTGGCATCTCCTTCTATCAATCTCTACTTTGCTGCCTTGTGCCACAGTATTGCACTGAGTCAGAAGCTTGTCCTAAGTAGGTTGACCAGTGAGCACCCTGGATCTTCCTGTTTCTAACCCCAATGTCGGGGCTACAGTTATGAGTAACTCTCCCTGGTGTGTCAGGGATTTAAGTTTGGCTCCTCTTGCTTATTGTGCAAGCACCCTTACCTGTAAAACTATCTTGCCAGCCAATTTATTACTATGTACAGCAACACTCAAAGAGATCTCTCTTCTGACTGAGGCAAACATTTGTGGAACTGAACTATTGGTGTCAGCTATTTCAGAAGCTTTACATGCTGCGCAAAGGCAGAGTCGACATCTGAAATCTTCCTGTAGTAAGGATAGCATCGTGTATCTTTCTATTTCTTTTTCCTCAAGAAATATTTACTGCCACAAAAATATCATCTGGGGGCCGGAATACATTTTCCTCCAGGGCTACAGTGGAGGAGAGTTGGCAACATAATTGGTAGAAGAGAGGACTTGTCATCAGGATGACTGAGCTGGAGCCTTGTCTCATATTTTAATAGTAAGTTATAATACTTAGGGTTATTTGTAGTCTTTTGGGGTTCCTATATGGATTTTGGAACATAAGAAGAGCAGAAACTACTTTCTAATTGGGACACATGCATAGGTCCTATATATCTATATAGGATATAGGATAATATCTATATAGGATAATGTCTATATCCTCTCCAGATTCATTTGCTAAGACCCTTATCCAAAGTAACTGGGCAGTGATAGATCATGAGAAAGGAGCCTTCATGGTTGGGATTCTTGCCTCTGCAAAAGCAGCTAGAGAAATCTGTCTTACTTTCCTAGTACATATGGACAACATTAGAAGGAACCATTGATGAATCAGAAAGAAAGCCCTTCTTAGGCACGAAATGTGCTGATGCCTTGATCTTAGAGTCCCAAGCCTTCTGATTTTTATCAACCAAATGTCTACTACTTGTAAACCAAGGGAAACAAACTATCTTGTTGTATCCCCACAGCTAAGACTTGGAGGGGATAAAAAGCATTGTCTAAGATCATTCATATTTCTAGTTCTAGGAACATGTTAATATACGGGCAAGTTCTACTATGTAAGATACTTAGAAAGATGGTGTTGTTATAGCCATTCATTTCCAATATCTCTAGTGATCTTCCTCTTTTCCCAACTATAACATGGGGTACTTTGCCTAAGCTCTATGCTTGGCTTCTTCCTGGATCTGCAGAGGCATTATTTCCCACAGTGCTATGCACAGATCTTAACCTGCTGCACTACAAGAGTCAGCATGCCTCTTTGCTTCTTTATATTTGACCCAAGAAACTAGATGGCAATTAAGCAGCACATATTCCTCTTCCGGGGCAGTCTTCTGCTCCCATCCCATGTCCCTGCCTTCTGGTATACGTGTCTCTTTGAACCTATGTCAGAGTCATTCTCATTCTCAGCACCGTGGACAGCTACTGTCTCTCAGCCTGCCTTGGTTTCGGAAATCTCTTGGCTGTACCTGGCCTACCTCCTTAACTAGACAATAACTATCCATTTACTGGCATTGCACTACCCTTTCTTGATGTGTAGATGTGTCCTATCACCCGTAGGGAAACTCCAGGCTTCTCCACACCCAGATTCTAACAGTTTCTACAAATAGTTTCCTGAAAGAAAATCAAGTAACTTTTATGGAAAATAAAGTAACTTTTTCCCCTTGCCTAGTGGGAAAAACTTAATGCTCCCAGAACTCATTATTTATCTTCTTGCTGCTCTAGCTTTTGGGTGGTACTTACCATCACCCTTGTTTCTGAGGCTTATCAGAATACTTCAGAGTATCTCTGAGTGAAGGCTAAGTGACTACTAATTGTGAGCTGGTGGCTCACGCTCATTTGGGGATCAATGATCAATCTACATCTCCAATATCTTTACATTTGGAGCTCATGGCAGTGAACCTGTTGTGACTATTCAATAAAAAATCATCCCATTTTTTCCCTTTCATTAATTTCTGCACTTTACTCCATATTAGAATGTGGCGTTTCTCACAAGCTTCCAATGATGCCTTTGCAAGGTGCCAGCTTAAACCATCCTTATAAGTCACTCTTCCAAGACTGGAGACTCTCATTAGCACATCCTTGTTTGTTCTTTCATAAAGAAAGCCAGTTCACACTTCATTAGCATTTAGAAACCGAAAATTTCACAATATTTTCTCATGAAAACACATTCTTTAAAAGTTCCAAATGCTGGGAAAAAAAACAGGAAAAAAAAACTTTGAAATATCAAATTTCAGGCTTACTAAAAAAAAAACCTTGCAGTACTGGGATGTAAATAATAAACACAGCCCCACCCACATTTTTGGTTTTTTGTTTGTTTGTTTGTTTGTTTGTTTGTTTTAAACATCAAGGTTTCTTCCTGGTATGTTGCTACATTTTATTTGAGGTATCCTTATGCAAATCACATCTACAGGAAATCTACAAGCTGAATTCAGTTTAATCTATGCGATGATTAACTGAAATAATTACTAGAGGGACCAAAAGCACATGATAGTATGACAGCAGCTAGAAGCCAAAGGGAGGTGATGGGGGCGGGGGAAGGTGAACTGACTAAGTTGACCCACTTCATGCGGGGGAAATGATGCCACGAAAAGGGATTGAGTGGAAGACTCCAAAATTAAAATGCAACTAAAGATGAACTAGATAGAAGCTGATGATCTGCATGACTTAAAAGTAGGAAAGCAGGAAGGAAATGTGTGTTTAGTGAGTGTGAAAATACTCCAGTCCTGCGTTAATTAAACACTGAATAAATTCCATGTGTGTCTTGGTTCTGTTACTGCTATTATTTCATCATCATCATCATCATCATCATCATCATCATCATCATCATCATCATGATCCTTACCATTACTACTGTTTGTAATCATGAAGAAGGTTTTTACAAAGCAAGTGTAACCCTCTACTGCACCTCATTTCCAGTGGACTCAAGTTTACAATAGTGGGATTAGATGGGTGGACAATCTCTCTTCTAAACCTCCAATCCTTTCATTTCTCCTGATATCATCTCCTAAAGTACACAGATTCCCCACATTCCCAGGCCCTGGGTTATATAAACCACTCACATTTCAATCAGCATCTGACCGCACCTAGCTGGCATCTTGGAAGGAATCCTATAGTACATGGTTTTAATTGTTGACAAAGATGTAATATTCACCCTGCATTCAGCTGTTGGATTTTTATGGGAAGATTCCATTAAGCCCCCACAAGGGATTCTCCACAGGTAGAACTTGACACGTCCATGCTAAGTTTCTCACAGTAGTTGTATCATGACACAAAGAAAGCTTCCAGCAATTTTGCCTAGTTTTAGGATTAGATAAGAGCAGCATGATGTAGCAAGGCCATGACAAGGCCTCAAGTCAGATCACACTATCTCCATGTGTGACTCTATCACTTACTCTCTGGGTGACATTTAGCGACAGGCTAACTTGGAGAGTTACTCATGATTTGTCAGAGAAGGAAATTCTTAACTTATCAATGTTAACTAATTTAATGTTTCTCCTTAGCATAGAGCATGTTTCCCTTGGAATCTTAAACTCTGTAACATTCACTCTGGAAGATAGCAGGGCTTGCATGATGGACACACTGGGCTTCACCTAAGGGATCAGTTTTCCTGGTAAGGATTTCAATCCCTCTGCCATTCTTATTATCTCTTTCTTTGGAAAATGTGTATGAATGAATCCAGCTAATCTTCATACAGAACACATCCATTATGTACCAGCTATGCATGAGCTCACTGATGGCATCAAAGCAAATGTTGCAGAACAGATTGTGTGTAAAATGACTCAATAGAAAATTACATGAATATATATATATATATTCTTTTAATTTCCTTGTTTTTTTGAAAACTACTATAAACCAAATCCCCGACCTCAGACCCTCCACTCTTTCTTTTTTGAGATATATAAACAGAAGCATATGTTGTTACCCTGAGAAATAAACATGTACATGGAGGATTTTGATTTTGTCACATAATATTAATCAGGTGCAATAGGCATAATATTTCATGAGGAAAGTAGCATGTGTCCATCAATGTGATGTCGCTGACTGGTGCAGACAGTGCTTTTGGAAGGTCCTGCTATCCAGGTATAGCAGGGAGGTCTCAGGCATCCCGAGGAAACAGACAGGTGATTTCTTGGTGTAGGGGTAGCTAGCAGGGTACAGGGTTCTTAGAGTTAAATATGGAGTCTTTTGGCCTTTTCAAAATGGGTATGCTCTTAGTTTTATCTGTCTAGGTGAATTTATCTTCGATACTCCCAAACCATGGCACCAAACAGAACCCTAGTTGGCATTTGTCTGGCTCAAGGTTCAAGAGATACCTTACCTTCCGGGAGCATCCCCCTTCTCATCGAACCACACCTCCTCTCCAGACACTCCGACAAAAGAGGATTTGATGAGGAAATCCAGGAGCTTCCTGCCATCAATGGGTTTCATAGCATCACACAGGCCCACATGGCCGGGACACAGAGCATGGTGCATGTTCTGCAGCCCATGTGCCATGGCATAGATGGCATTGATGACAAATCCCATTTTGCTGTCCTGGACATAGTTTTCTTCCAAGCTTTCATTTCCTGTAACAATAAAAACAGATCACTACCAGGGTGACAAATAAGAATCCAGTCAGGGCTATACCCTCAATATCCAGAGCCCAGTGCTCAGTGATTTCAGGGGCTTCAGACTGACAGGGATCATGACATTGGGGAAAGCAGAGCTTGTTTTGTACTTGTGACCGACTATTATATTCTGTCTGAAAACAGTTATTTCCTGGTTTCCTTCTTTATTTAGTAAAGATTTTATGTTATAGAGTAAACAGCATAGAGTTCAAAATTAAGATTTTTATGAAATAAATCATCAAGGAGCAGTAGAAAACTTTTTTTCTTTCACAAGTACTTATAATACAAACCTCCCTATCTCATGGTACCAGAAAAAGAATTTTGCATCTGTTTTGATGGTCTACAATTCATGCTACTTCAGTTTATTCAATGTCTAGCCTCCAATGTTTTGTTCTGGTGACTCTATGATGTTCTCGTCTCTAGGGACATGAAACCCAGACTTAGAAGAATTACATTTAAAATGTATATTCCAATCAGCAGGTGCTTTGCTAAGGAATTTCTGGGTGGGGAATTCATATTCTACATCAAATTGAGCCTTGTTCACTTGTGAATCTTATAACACGATTTGTTCCTTATAAATTTTGAAAGCCTTGCAGTTCGTTCTACCCCTGTCACGGGTGACTAAACCTGCCCCAGTTGCCAGCTAATTTCATAGAAACTGAAATGTTAGATTGTTATGTCCACATTAAAAATCTTCATTTTGGACATGGATATCCAGGAAAAACTGGGAGGCCACTGGGCTTTGTGAAATAAAAGTAACGATTTCAGAAAACAAAACTGACTTTGGATACATCACCAGCAGTCTTTGGGAAGCCTGGACTTGGTTCTGTAGATTCCCTCTGACTACGATCTAGCTGAAGGGAATCAGGAAGTCCAGGACTTTAGAGCATCTAAAAGGACCAGTAAGAAATTTTGACTTTGGCATTGAACTTGGAATGAAAATAGAAAGTCCTAGAGCTCTATTTAAAGAATGGTCTATTTAGATGAAGTTGAAATTTGAGAGACGCTGTGTATCAACCCTGAGAGTAAAGTGCAGAATTATGGACTCAACCAACTTGAATCCATCTTCCAGATTTGCATGACATGTCAGTGTTAGGAGTGGAATTTACTTGAAGTACTATTTGTCAGACTAAACTTTTCCAAGAGGAATCCAAGAATTAGGGAAGCTCAAAGGGACATTTGAAACTCCACCCACTCAAAATGAATACACAGCACTGGATTAGACAGAGAGCAGAGATAACCTTTGCAGAAGTTGCCAAGTCTTTGAAATGAGGCCTCTTGGGATGTACAGTAAGATCCGTCTTAACCCAGTAGTTGTCAAGTGGTCCCTCATACCATACATCAGCACCAAGGAAGGATCTATTCTTGGACGTCTATGAAATCAGTGCTCTCGATTTGATCCCTATTTAGGGCGATCATATAACTTATCTGAAATGGGTCACTTTTTTTCAGGATGAAAATGAATGGGAAAGATAATTATTCCTGAACGCAAGTGGGAACGAGACAAGCTAGGGAAACCAATGCATGTTCTGGAGCCTAAGATTCCAACTATGCCTATTTACTGATTATAATATGGCTCTGATTCATATATGTACACAGAAAAATATAAACACGTGTGTGCATGCTGTATGGTCTTCAATACTTTGATTAATCTTGACTAATTTTACATTTATTTAATTTTGATGACAAGTATATAACAATAATTATCAATTTTGGATTTATGTTATAATACTCAGTATATGATATATGCCAGAAAGACATTAGCCTTCCCACTTTATAGTTGAGGAAAGGACAGGGTGTAATATAGATCTAAATGCCTCTCCACTTTCAGTGGCTACCCAGTGATCATACAGGAAGTAGAAGGTAGGACATTGAGCTGTGAACCAATATCTTCCCAAGCTCTGTTTAAAGTGTCCTCCTTGGATTATTCCAGATGTCCACAGATGCTTACTATTGAGAAGTTTTGGCACCCAATCCATCAGCAGGACAAAGAAGACTGGCCTGCCAGTATTTGTCTTAGAAAGACCTCAGAATCTTGACAGTGTTTCTAAGCAATGTTCACAAGACAAAATGTTCACACTCTTCCAAATAAAACTGCTAGCACCTAGGCTTTCCTGTTTTCTTAGTATTTGTGGCTCTGTATAGCAAAAGGAAGTTACAATCTTTGAGAATTTTCTCTTAATTCACAATATTTCTGAGACTTCAAGGCTTAACTGACCTACATAGTAAATTCTGGGCCAGAGTAGATTACATTGTGAAATCCTTATTCAAATAAAATAAAACTCAAAATTCTCTACAGTAAAATACACCTACAGTAAAATACAGAAGTCTTTACTGTGCAGTAAATGACATTTCACAATCACATATCTATGTCATTGCTGTAAGACATTGGCACAGAGCATTTTCAGAAGTTTTGTGCTTAGGAAGTTTAGGATTTCCTTCATGTATACCTTCATGGTTCATACCTTTGATGGTACAGGTCCCAAGTATTTGGTTTTCTGGTTTCACCATAATTGGCACATTTTTCATCCTTAAAATTCTGTCTTGGGATAGGAGGTAGATATACTATTGCCATTTATGTGACATTTCTGTGTCCTGAAACCTTGATAAGTTTCACTTTCTTCTTTACCATGCATGGTTCATCTTTGAGACAGGGTTTTCTATGCAACCCAGGCTGGCTTTAAAGAAATGATCCCGCCTTGCCTCTCCAGGATTGTGATCGTGGGTATAGATCAACCTAGTTGGCTAAGTTTACTTATTAATTCTAATTTTACATAGTTTTTACATAGTGTACTCTGCATACTAACATTATTTGTAAAACCATGCCTAGTCAGCATGCTTTGGGTCCTACTTCTTTGAATGAAGATTTAGGAAACGCTTTGGTAAGCTCTCTAAGTCTCTGTAGTTACCTACTCAAAGAGCAATAACCAGCAAAGACAGGAATAGCATGAACAAGAAGGTATTCCCTGCCAATTAGCACTACGCATGCACGCAGAAGCCTTGAGCAGTGACTGGTGAGGCTGCACTACAGGGTGATGTTTGTAGCAAAGACAAACCATCTTCATGTGTGTTTGTTCTGAATTTTTATAGAATACTGACCTACTTTAAACATCCCAAGTTGCAATATAGAGACACTCTATTGAAATACTACTTCCAGTAAAGTGTGACTTTATTGGCATCCGGACTTACCGTTTTAGTAAACCATTCCCACCAATGTGCCTAGAAATCTGATCGTATTGACTTTTTCAAATCAAAGTCCTTGATTTGAAAAATCTGGCTATTTCCAAAGCCAGAATGAAAGTACAATTAGCAGTGTTTTACTTTCTCATGCAATAGGGAGAATTCTGGAAAATATTACTAATATGTTTCTCTCTGGGGGAAAAATTCTTTCCATGTCTTGGCATTTGTCTCTCTACTGCTTCATTTTCTTTGACAGTGTTATATGTTCAATACACAATTTGATAGTGTCATTATGATTAAATAGAAAGGTCAATGATTATTTTGTATTGTTAACAAATCAAGTGAAGAAAATGACATTCGTATCCCTTTGCACTGCCAAGTATTAGGTTTATTGAAGGAAGATTAATCAGGCCACTTTTAAAATACCAACTTCCAAGTCGACAGTGGCCTCAATTTGGCTTAAAGACTTAGGCAGCTAAATTTTCTTTTTTTTAATTTTTTATTATATATTTCTTTACTTACATTTCAAAGGTTATTCCCCTTCCCAGTTTCCTGTCCATAAGCCCCCATGCACCATATGGGTATTCCTCCTATACATTCCCCTTGTTGGCCTCCCCCATATTCTCCTGCACTGGGGGGTCCAACCTTGGCAAGACCAAGGGCTTTCCCCTCCACTGGTGCTCCAACAAGGCTATTCTCTGCTACATATGCAGTTGGAGCCCCAGGTATAGTCCTTCGGTAGTGGTTTAGTCCCTGGAAGCTCTGGTTGGTTGGCATTGTTGTTTTTATACACATATTCCAGAGAGAATTTTTGATAAGCTTCAGAATAGCCTCGTCTTACCCATGTTCAGGCCGAGCATCTGCAAATGCTTTGTTTCCTCTGATACTACATTTTTCTCATCCCATAAGGATTCTCTCTGCTAGTATCACAGAAAAATATAACCCTTCCATTTTTTTCTATTCAGTGTATTAAAATACAAATGGACTCATACATGCAATTGGAGAGAAAAAGGAAGGATCATTTAATGAAGTCTATGCTACTGCTCTTACTATTAATTGACTTTCTAGTGTTTAATCCAGTCTGTTCTTCACGTGTGAACAATTTAGACATCTTTCTAAGTACACCTTAACAGTCCACTGTTAAGAGAGAAATTTCTCCATTGTGTGGCACATAAACGGCAGACCTCTTACAGATTGAGGTAATCCTCAATTTCCTAACAACACTACTGCTTTAGTTAATACATATTTCAAAAAACTGTGGTGCATGTGAATAACACATAAGAACAGTTGCTGGCGTATTTAAATATCTTGAGGATCAGCCAGTAACATTCAGTTGAACTGTGAGGCTCTGTGTCTGTCTAGAAAGGAAACAGGCTACCCCTATGCTCTGTTATTGATACGGTCCAGAATAGCACCAGAGAGGTGCAAACCACACTCCCTGGAATAAAATCTTTGCAGATTTGCAGTAAGTGCTGGCAGCTAATTGTAGAGATGTAGCATATTACAGAGGGTTTTTGTTGAGTGTGGGAAGTCAGTCTGTTGTTAAAATACATCAGGAAACAGCTCCTTCATCATCAACCTGCTGTACTAGGACCATTTAAAATCTGTTCCTCTCTTATCTCTTCTTGTGGCCTCTCCTTTTCACTCCAAGAGGCTGTGGCCACCAGCCTGAGAGGACAAAAGGAGAAGAGACTAAGAACGGGGTTCTGACAGTCTCGTGAATATGTACAGAATAATTTCCGGAGACAGCTGCAGTGAGATGAGCCGATTTTATTGTTCTAGGGATAGATGTATAAGGGCTTTTCAGGAGTATGGGTGGGAAGGGATAGTGAATCCTGATATCAAGTGAGCAGGAAAGGCTGACTGGTTATAATACAGCACCTAATATCATGCAGGCAGGAAGCCAGAGTGGTGTTTGTGTGCAGAGTTATGCAGTTTTGCAAACTTGGTACAAGGTCACTTTTGAGACAAAGCCAGACAAAGCCAGCCTCTTGAGTTCAGGAACACTCTCCAGACAACGACAGGCAGACAGAAAAGCCCCACTAATAAAGAGGCCCCCAATTTTGTGCAGAGCTCAGAAAGCTATCTGGTTATGGGAGTGCTACCTTAATAACGAGGTTCCCCAACATCTTCTGTGTGCCAAGGATCTATTCCTGTAGCACCATCTCTATTTCTTTATGAGAAGAAGAATACTCTATTTCTATGTGATAAGAAGAATACTCTCTTTTATGCATGGGGTCCATGGTTTAAAGCTCTTACCTTCCTCATTGAATTTTTGTCTGCAGTTTATTCTTTTTGAGTAGCCTTCCTTTCATATTTAAATGGTATGACTTAAATAGAGTAAATTTGATTGAAATGTAAGCACTGTGACAAAAACTCTATTAATTGCTGACCATTCTACGTACTATGTAACACAATGGTTCTGCTACCCAACATCCACTTTATCGTCAAAATACAAGCGTAAACTCTATATTATATTGATATTTTAAATCCAATTCAAAAATTGGCTTTTGATCAGTACAATACAATATCTATAAACTGACCAATTCCTATACATAAAAATATACTTTGGGACATATTAATGCATTTCATATACTTTAGGATTTTCCCTGTAATTCATAAATCATGTGCGTGAAATGGAAGCACAAAAGGCAGCCATTTCTGGGAGGAGTTTGGTATTTAAACATAAGGCATGTGACATCTGACAGTACTGTGACTTTTCACTTCAGATTGATGTGAAGACTATGGGAAACTATGTTAATCTTTTACACTGATATTGTAATGGACTTACATTCTAGCCAAACTATGATACCACCCTTTTCCCATGTCACAACTTAGGGTATCTTGAAAGTCAGTTTCCCTATCTGTGATGTCCCCTAACAACATCTCTTAAACAAATCAAATTTGGAATTCCTAAAGGTCCAATAAATAATAGTAAGATTTAGTCAATAACTGTCACAGATTAAGAGTAGCTTCTAAGATCAGTATTGTCAAGAACATAAAGACAAAGAGCTCTTAGAAGAAATTATCAATAAAACACATGCAGGAGTTAGACTCATGCAAATCCACTTGGATATGCCAACCAGGCTCAGGCTGTGAGAAGAATATTTACAGAAACAAGGAAGCCAAATATAATTCAGTCCTAAGAAGGACCACCTTGAGAGGTCACAGGGCTGATCTAAATCTGTTCAAATTATACTCAGAAAAGGAATGTAAGCATAATTCTACTCTAGTAGAGGGAAATTGCTTCTCGTGGGACATGTGTTAACAAATCTGAAATAGCTACCCGTGCGTATAACAAGGTTAGACAAATAAATAAATTGATGGCAGATGGTATAAAAGAGTATATCACTGGTGGAATGGGAGGTTCCAGAAAAGTGAAAAATAAAGTTAGAATAAACCATGCAGTATGAGATGAAACCTGGAGTATCAGCATGCATTTAACATAAGCTTATGAATTTACACGGAAATGTATACATGTGGTTTTAAATACTTAGGCGTTTTCATGTGTAGGAACCTGACGAAACCAGAGAGGGTGTTCAGTTCCTCAGAACTGAAAATGGAGCTGACTGTGGGACACCTGCTATTATACGGTGCTGGAAACTGAAGTCTGCTCATCTGCAACAGCAGCAAACTCTTAGCCACTGAATCTATATATAAATATATATAAATATTTATAGATATAAATATATATATTCCCTAGTTATGTACAAAAGGAAGAAACATCCCAAAGTTTCAAGCACACCCAGTACTCAGATCAGATCAGACATTGGTTTCTATTCCTTCCTCTCTCTCTGTCTCTGTCTCTGCCCCTGTCTCTCTCTCCCTCTCTCTCTGTAGACATCCCTTTCCCCCAGCCCCTCTCTTTCACACACACACACACACACACACACACACACACACACACACACACACACACACAGACATACAAGCACCCTTTTGAAGAGATAACCAACTAAGGATTTAGAAGTGGGACTGACAATTAGACAAGATGGATGAAGCAAAGAAGGGCAGGCTGACAGGAGCCGGATGTAGATCTCTCCTGAGAGACACAGCCAGAATACAGCAAATACATAGGCGAATGCCAGCAGCAAACCACTGAACTGAGAGCAGGACCCCCGTTGAAGGAATCAGAGAAAGAAATGGAAGAGCTTGAAGGGGCTCGAGACCCCATATGTACAACAATGCCAAGCAACCAGAGCTTCCAGGGACTAAGCCACTACCCAAAGACTATACATGGACTGACACTGGGCTCCAACCTCATAGGTAGCAATGAATATCCTAGTAAGAGCACCAGTGGAAGGGGAAGCCCTGGGTCCTGCTAAGACTGAACCCACAGTGAACGTGATTGTTGGGAGGAGGGCGGTAATAGGAGGAGGATAGGGAGGGGGAACACCCATAAAGAAGGGGAGCGGAGGGGTTAGGGGGATGTTTGACCGGAAACCGGGAAAGGGAATAACATTCAAAATGTAAATAAGAAATATTCAAGTTAATAAAAAAAAAGAAGAAGAAGAAGTGGGGCTGAAGAGACGGCTCATAGATAAGAACACTGGTTATTCGTCCAAAGGACCAGTTGTTGATTACCAGCACCCACATGGTGCCTCACAACCGTCTGCAACTCCAGCTCCACGGCATTCAACACTCTTTTCTCTGCAGACATCGGGCACACAGATGGTGTGCAGATATGTGTGCAGACAAAACCCCCATACATGTAAAATAAAACAAAAATAAATCTTTAAATATTTTGAAAAAGAGTTATAGAGAATAAACGGTAAATATACACAGTGAGCCTGGGGGGGGGGGGTGCTATAGTTTCCAAAGGTAAAAACCTCCTCAAAACTAAATACTAAAGTCAAGTAAAATACATCCACTGGTCAAAGCCAACCAATCCAACGATTTAATATGGGAATGAATTGGATCCAAAATATAAAATAACTAATCATACTGATACAAATGAAATATCAATAAACAGAAAGGGGGATAAAATAAAACTCTTCACCTGTAATAATTGCAAATAACGTGGATATCTTCTTTGTCCTCAGCAAGGGACAATGTGCTGCTCCATTCCCTGATGTGGCATGCAATTAGTGAGCTAGTTCCAAAAGTAACAGCATAAGAAAGGTTGTACCAGTAAATCCACAGTAGAGAGGCATGGTAAACACAGCCTTGCTCTTACCCATGGGGTCAATGCTAACCCAGTGTATACAAGACTCTATGGATATCTTCTACCAGTCACAGAGTTGAACTGCCAGACATATTTCAGCTAAGCCCAAATTTAAGGATGCTCATAAAATTCCTAACTGCTACTCCTAAAATCTGTCAAGGTTACAAAAGAATGGTTGAGGACTGTCACAACCCAAAGGGAATTAAAAAAGACAGGGGAAAGGGAGTTAATATAATATTCTGAATAAAATCCTGAGTTGGAAAATAAGAGAAAACGGAAAGTCTACAAAATCTAAGGAGGTTTGAAGTCTAACTAATAATAATGTTAATAATGTAGCAATGATGATTCTACTTAAACTGTGGCAAACGTCAGGCTTCAATAAAAGACACCAACAACAGGGAAAAGTGACAGCTAGCTCCTTGAGTCTATCACGCCTGCTTTGTGGCTTTTCTTCAAAAGGATTTAAAAAAAAAAAACACCAGTTTTCTTAAGTGTCTGAGAATTAGCATCACATCGCAGTCCAGTATCAGAGGAAGCAGCCTTAAATGCTCTGTGACATGAACTTCAGTGGGTTAAAATATTATCTAATTCTTGCCAACATGCGCTGTCACCTGAGGTTTTGATATTAGCCATTCTGATTGATGTAAGGTGGAATCTCAGGATTATTTTGATTTGCATTTCTCTGATCACTCACTCCTCCATTGCTGGTGGGATTGCACACTGGTACAACCACTCTGGAACTACATTTGGAGGTTCCTCTTCCTCAGAATATTGGAAATAGATCTTCCTGAAGACCCAGCCATACCACTCGGGAATATACCCAAAAGATGCCCCACCAGGCCATAGGGGTACGCGCTACACTATATTCATAACAGTCTTGTTTTGATAGCCAGAAGCTGGAAACAACCCAGATGTCCCACAACAGAAGAATGGATACAGAAAATGTGGTTCATTTACACAATGGAATACTACTCAGCTATTAAGATCTTGGACATCCTGAGTTTTTCAGGCAAATGGATGGAACTAGAAGATATCATCCTAAGTGAGGTAACGCAGACACAAAATGACATGCATGGTATGTACTCAATAATAAGGGGATATTAGAAAAATGCAGAACACCCAAGATACAGTCCACAGAACTCAAAAAGTTCAACAAGCTGAAGGGCTCAAGGGAGAATGCCTCAATCCCACTTGGGAGGGAGAAGAAAGCAATCACAGGGGGTGGGAGGGAGAGATTTGGATGGGGAAGGGGACAGGGTGGGAAAGAGGGGAACTTGATCAGGTATTGGGTGAGGAGAAAAGACTGAAGCCCTGACGCCAGCAGAAAGAATGGAAGCAGGCACAGGAGGAAGGAGGTGGAGGGACCCTCCAGAATGTACCAGAGACCCGGGAGGTAAGAAACTCTCATGAGTCAGAGAGAGGGACCTTAGATGAAATGCCCTACAGTGGGGAGAGGGAACTTATTGAATATACTTCCAGCCAAAAGACAGGGCATGAAGTGAGGAATGGGGTTGCTATGCTACAGTCAAAGTTCTGACCCATAATTCTTTCTGTATGAAAGAAATGCAGGGATGGAAATGGAGAAGAGCCTGAAGAAAAAAAGGTCCAGTGACAGACCCAAAGTGGGAGGCCAGCTCAAGGGGAAGCCCCAAGGCCTGACAATATTATTGAGGCTCACAAAGACGGACCTATCATGATTGCCCTCCAAAAGACCCAACAAGCAGCTGAAAGAATCAGATGCAGATATTTACACCCAGCCGATGGACAGAAGCTGCTGAGCTCTGTGGTTGAAAAGCTGGAGGAAGCTGAGGAGGAGGGAAACCCCATAGGAAGATCAGAAGTCTCAACTAACCTGGACCCCTGAGATCTCTCTGGATCACCAACCAGGCAGCGTACAGCAGCTGAGATGAGGCCCCCAACACATACATATACAGAAGAAGATTCCCGAGTTTGGGTTCAGTCAGAGAAGACTAAAGGCAACATAGAGCTTAGAGGTCTGGTGGGGTGGGGACATCCTCATAGAGACAGAGGGGTGAGAGGCGGTATGGGATTGGGAACAGTCAGAAGGTGGACCAGGAGGGTGATAAAATCTGGAGTGCAAAAAGTAAATGATTAAAATCAAATTAAAAAATATGTATCAAATTCACTTCATAGGGACTGATGGAATCAGTGACTGGCAGACCCAGCCTCCTCTCCCCTAATTCTTTTCCCACTCTCCTTTCAGCTTTTCCTTCTAGCCCATCTCCTTTTCTTTGTGACTCCTTCCAACATCTCAGAGCCATTGTCTACCAGGAGCCCCCAGTGGCTACAGTAGGTGGGGACTCAGGTACACCTACCTTCATTGTTTTCCCTGACCTCTATCCCAGTTTCAACTGATGTCTTAATCTTACTATGGCCAAAGTCTGTACATAGAAGCTCCTCCTTCTCACCCACCTCCACTACCTAGGGACTTAGCCTCTTTGGTGCAAACCTAGAGCCTCTCTAATTGTCCCCTTCTTCTCCTAACATCCTTTCCTTCTAATCTATATTTATTCTGTTGCCATACCAAGTGACTGCCTTCAACATTTTCTACCAGGGACACCGCAGCCACTGCACTTGGCCAGGACACAGAGTGTACAACAGCAACCAAAGGAAGAAAACCCACTCAATCAAGATGAGACCAGATACCTATGCCAAGAAACACTTCAAACACTTGTCTGGATCTAAATGCAAAAGCTGGAAGATGAAAAACCAAGCCAATAAGCCTCCTCTGGAAGTCAGCAATCCTACTGTCATAAGCCCCGGCAAAAACAATGACGCTGAAACCTAAAACAGGGAATGGGTGATCATTATTTCCCTGGGATTAATGATGAAAATTAGAGGCCATGTGGGTCAAGTAGTTTCACAGGGTCACACAGCTGGGTAACAGTAGTTGCTACATCAATATACAGTTTATATGACTTCAGATCTGTGCTTCCTAAGTACCATATCCCTCTGTCTCTCATCTGACTATAGTCTCAGAGTGCCATTATACTTGGCAGTATGTAAAAAGACAAGGCATCTGTCCCCATGTTGTTCATGTACAAATGAAATTTGTCCTATATTTTAGACCATATGAAACTTAAGAAACCATCTATCTATTTCATCCCAAGGCAAGATAGTCATGATTTGATTCACATACATGATATATTTTAGAGATAGGACTGTTTTATGACTCCTGCATATGGATACTCTGTGTATTACTATGTAAAGTTAAAGTTAATTACAGAACAAAAATAATTTGAAAAGAAATGTGAAGAATCAGTATTCTTGACTCTCTGAACCTTGGACTGACCTAGCCACACGATGCTAATAAACTCATTTCCTGAAGCGTGGTGCTAAATCTCAGATTCTGACATGAGCATTCATTTTTAACACAGTTGTCCTTGTGCTTGAAAAACTCAAAGACAACTCTGTCCTAGGAACAAATACCCACAGGAGGACAACTTAACTATCGAATTAATCAGGTGTTCTTTAGGCATTCATACAATCAGGCTGCTAATATTTGGGTGCCAAATGGAAAGAAACATCTTTGAGGAGGGTCTAGGGCACCACAAAGAGCTTTGTAAGCACTCATCCACACTCCATAACCAGAATGAAAATAGCTATCCACAAGTGGACCTTGCTCAAAATTACCAAAACCTCATCAAAAGGTGCTTACCAGGCATATGAAATTCAGGATCTCTGGGCCAATATTTCTACCAATTGTGGCTCCCCCTTACCTCTCTCTCTTTTTCTCTTCTCTCTCTCTTTCTCTATTTCTCTTCTTTCACACTTTCTTTCTAGTGTTTTATGGTAATGCTAATTTATGAGATCCCATGTGTTAACTCATTTTGGACAATGACTCTATCACAGGATTCAGTCCTATGGAAGTAGTCATGAGCATGTGCTCATTATAACACATGCACATGTTGGCTTCTAGATATTCTCAGTGATGGATGTAAGAGAAATCCACAAATGTGGTCAAGGACTACTTCATTTACATGCATCCCTTTTTCACTTTGTCCAAGGCACACTTGTTCTAACCTAATAAGAAAGCCATCATCAATTATGGTTGATGGTTTAAATTAAACTGCAATTCTTCCCTATAGCTGCCAATGTGCCCAACTGAATCTCCAAGCAGATAAATAAATTCTGTAGAAAATGAAGAGACAAGAAATATCAGTAAAGAAAACTGATCATTATTTCAAAACCAAGACACCATGGACTGTGTTTACAAGGCTAGTGGGTTATAATAAACAGCAGAGAACAATAGCAAATGTGGTCAATGGCCATAGAGGGCTGTGTATAATAATGGAACTCTTCTAGCACATGGATGTTCTTGCATATGACATGCATGTGCGGGTATTCAAGGCTATGCATTGCTTGGGGAATCTTCTGCTTTGCAGCGTCCTCCAAGTGAACTTACAGAGGAAAAGGAAACTCCATTAGCAAGGGCACTCTGAGCTGTCTAATCACTGTGGCTGAGTTTAGAGACAAGGCTCTGGTCCCAGATCCCAGATTATTTACATAGCTACAAACAAAACAGTAGGAGTAAAGATGACTTGCATCCTCAACTGTCAACACTAAGGACTTTACAGAATTAATTTGCACCGAACATGTGTACTCTTTCTGTCTATCCTCAGGAATATTTTGAAAGGGAACACAGAGAAAAGGGTGGTCAATACAGACAGTGCCATGCTGATCAACAGTGACAGACTTTACTAGTCGTGAGGTCAATAGAAAACCCATTAAAAGTTGCTTCTCCAATGCCGAGCCTGGCATTGATTTCCCAGCTTTGCCCTGAAAGCTCATAGAACCGTAATGTAGGAGCTGCAAGATCTCCTCTGGTCTTACCTATAAGATAATGACAATAGCCAGACATGCCTGCAAGTGCGCATGAGAGTTGGGGCTCCATGCCAGAGGAAAGGCCTAGCCTATGTGTGCAAAGAGTAGTATGTGTTTCTATTGTCCTGGATTACTCTAGTTTGGTGCTATCCTGGTGCCAGGAATAGAAACCCAGAATAGCTTGGATATTAAGGGAAAGGATATTCTGTGGGTCATTTTTGAGGCTAGAAATCCACTAGAACTCTTTCCCCTAACCCCAGTGACAACAGCAAAACCTATCATTGCAGGGCCACAGTGGGTGCTTCCTGCCTATGTGTAGTTTGAGTAGTTGTAGGAAATACTCAGACAGTCGCCTCCTGTTTTATCTCAATTGTTCTTCTACGGCATGACTGACAGCTCAGGAATTAAATGATGATCTAACTGAGCATGGTTATTACCGATGGTGACTACAATACATTTCATAACATTCAAATAAAACCTAATATGATTACTATAAGCTATCATTTGAGATTGCTTAATAAAAGTGTAATATAAAATGAAGTGTCTATTTAATGTATTAGTCAAATTAGGAGCTCTTCGTGTCTGAGGAGATAAAATAAAGAGCTGTATAAAAATGTGGGGAAAGTAAAAAGGGGAAGTTTAGGCAATTCTTTCAGTCTAAGTAGTAAGAATGTTCCTCAAATCCTGGAAAGGCAGAAGCAGACTTATATTCTATTTTAAGCTCATGGAGTGAGGATGGTTGGAAGAGAATTGTCCAAGGCTCACTCACGGTCATGTCCCTGATGGAATGAACACATCAGTATGTGAAGTAATAGGAATTTCTAATAGCTTTTGGAATCAAATTAAAATGACATTGTGAGATCATTCATTGAAGTTATTTAACAGAAAAGAAAGGAACTTAATATTGCAGAAACTGCACTGTCATTTTGAAATCTGGTCGTTCAGTGAGCCAGGAAGCACATTGCACATGTCTGATTTGTTGCTATTTGTACATAACAAAGGGTGAAATAGTGGAGGTCCAGCGCTAAGAAAATGATCCAATCACTTTGGTTCCTTTATGGACTCCCAAAAAGCCTCAGGGAGGAGGTGAGACCTAATACTGTTATTAAGCATGAGTATCAGAGAGAGCAAAGACAGGGACAGAAGGAGAAACTCCTTGGCAGGAAACTGTAGTCAAAATCAAAACCACAGGAATTATGAATGAAACAAGGAGGCTTCAACTTTTAATGAGCAGAGTTAGTAGAGCTGACAATAACAAAGGCCATTACTTATTGAACTTTGCATGATGGGTCAAGAATCTTATGGCTTAAGCAGAAGGTGAAAGAGAAGCCCTGTCATTTCCACAGAGCACTCGGGACATTTCATGACACTGTCTCTTGTCTTCAGGTCCTGACACCTGAATGTGCCTGGCTGCTGTGACTCTACCAGCTTTGCCTACAGTCATGAAACTTCATGTCCTAAATAAGCACCTGAACCCAAGGAAGACCCTGAACTATGAAGGTGAAACTCACAATCTATCTGACAAAGATTAGGCTCAAACCATATTCAGCATTCAAATAGGATGGGCCAGCGTACAGTTGATATCTACTGTTGTTAGAAACTTGAGGATTACAGTCCATTGTGGTAGGCAAGAAAGGAATGGTAGTGAAGGTGGCTCTAGCTGTGGCAGGAGGAGCATGTCGCAGCTGGTGGAATTCTGCCTGTAGTCAGGATGCAGAGGGGGCGGGGATGCTGCTGTTCTCTATGTATGTTTTCTACCTGTTGTAGTTAGCCTGTGATGCTAAGATTCAAGATGGTTCTTCTCTCCTCAGTCTGGAAATGCCCTCACCAACACATCTAGAGGTGTGTCTCTAAATGATTTTAAATCCAGTTAAGTTGACAATGGAGAATTACCATCACGGCCACATAAACATTCATTAGACCGAAACACATGTGCAATGTGCTTCCTGGCTCACTGAATGAACACATGTCAAAATGACAGTGCAGTTCCTGCAATATTAAGTTCCTTTCTTTTCTGTTAAATAACTTCAGCGAATGAGCTCACATTGTCATTTTAATTTGATTCCAAAAGCTACTAGAAATTCCTATTACTTCACTTATTGATGTGTTCATTCCATCAGGGACACGACCATGACTGAGACTTGGACAATACTAGACATGAGTAGCATCAACCTTGAGCCTTCATTCCCCTGCCTGCCTAGTTCCGGATTTAGAAAACTTTGTTTAGATTAGATTAGACTATCATTGGAAACCAACATACTAGATGCAGCACAATAAAATGGTTCATTATTCTTCATAACCTATAAAATGTTTGTCCTGTTGGACACTAGGAACATAAGAAATTAATATTTTCCAGTTTGTACATGAATATTTATGTCAGACATAGCTATCATTTCTTTGGCTCAATTCATTGAAGTAAAATTGCTCAATTAAAATAAAACTTTAGAGCAGTAATTCCCAACCTCCCGAATGCTGCAAACCTTTAATGCAGTTCTTCACATTGTGGTTGACCACCCCCGCCCCCCACACACACCATAAAATTATGTTCCTAGCTACTTCATAACTGTAATTTTGCTACTGCTATGAATCATAATGTAAATACCTATATTTTCTGATGATTTTAGGTTAACCCTGTGTAAGGGTCACTGGACCACTCAGAGGGATTGCTACCTACAGATTGAGAACTACTGCTTTAGTGTTGGAACGTATTGGGATTTCTCCTAGAAATACAATCTCTCTCTTTCTCCCATCAGTTGAACATCTGAAGCTTCATTTTATCACATCTTGGCCAATACTAGATACTATAATTTTGCAAACTGTAGGGCAATATGACACGTGGACAATTATTAGTGGTTTTTGCCTTTTTCTTGTTATTAGAAGGATTAACCTCTTTTTTCTTTTTAGTATATTTATACTCCCGACTATTCCCTTGATGTTTTGAAATTAGTAGTGATACTTGCTATCGTAGAGTATTTTTAAGTAGGTATCTCCCTTGTTTGCTTTTGTTAATCCTACTGTAAATAAACACAAAATGTTTCTGATTTATCAAAGCACATCATTAAGTTATATCTCCCCAACAGGAACTTCTTGGCAGGAAGCAGCTGGAAGTGATGCATCTGGCTTTCTGCCATAGCACACAGACCTCAAGTTCCACAAGAAAGCAAGGCTAAGTGCAGGCAGCAATCCCAGGAACTAGAAACCTGGCTTAATATTTTTGTCCATTCCATATTTAGTTAGAGCCTTTGTTTAATTTTTCCAAAGAATATTCTACCAATCTCTCTCCCAAGTGAAACCCTTTTATTGAAGAGTTAATCTGTTATTAGTTTAGCAAACATGCGATAATATTTTATAGCTTCTTTTAATTTTATAATCTTTATTTTTTTTAAATGAAAGGAGGGAACATAGTAGAAGCACTTAGGCATAAAGAGCTAAAACATCCCTAAAATCATATGTCCATCACCAGGCAAATGTGGAACATTACAGACTGGAGAAGAACGCAGAGTGAGCTTCTGTATTAGGCTGTATCTAATCAAAATGTAGAACACTGAGCCCAGGGAGTATTGTTCAGGTTACCCTGATGTACACCTTACAGGGCATGTTCTCAGAGAAGGCAATGTCAGCAGTACATTTAGAGCTGTGATCCAGAAGTCCCTTCTAGAACTAGGAAGGGGGCAGATAAATAAGCTGAACGAAAGAGAGAAGACCTAGGCTAAGATTTTAGAAACATGAAAGAATGGAGGATTCATGCAGACACCCACACCTGATGGTGACCAGAGTAGTCGCCTTTTTTATTGGGCAGGTTCTAGAGCAAGAATTCTCACTATACTAATAGTAAAGGAGTTTTAAACCAAGATTTATAAGAAATTGGGGTGCTATAGAAATCATTAGGAAGGACCTCAAGCATTAAAAATGTATAGAGACACGTATTTGGGCTGGGTTAGTATGACTGCATGTTTTAGAATCAAAGATTGACCATGCCTAGGGAAAGTGCAAAGACCAAATGGTAAGACTGAAATGTTCCAAAGATGTTGGCTCTTATGATTAGTGATATAGTGGGTATGACTGGACCATTATTCTCATCATTTGTTTACCATGCTATACTCTAGGTGGCAGAATATTGTTATTAATAAGCCACAGAGATCACTTCCTGTCCCCCAGATCATGCCTCATACAGTAAGACAAAAGACTCTCTACAGTTGAAAAATTGTTTCGTTTACTCTCTGGCTCTATTCTGCCCTACTCCTTCTTGAGAGCAACTTCAATATCTCAGTAGGAAGGGATTTGGCTTCCTGCAATTCCTTATAGCATAACCTGAGAATGGTGTAGAATCTACTATATTAGGTCCACAGGGTTGATGTTTTAACATTTTGGCCAACTTTTCAACTTCATATCAGAAATTCTCACTGTCATGCCTGGTTGTTTTGAAATACATTTTTTTAAAGTTTCCAATCTTGGACACCATAATAGGAATGCCCTTTTAGACCAAAAGGATTCATTACTGTTATAGTGTAGAGCACATTGGAAGTCTCACATACTTCAAAGATCAAGAGTCATATTCTTGTTGTTGGGAGGTGGAGTAAGAAGAACTTGCTGGCAGAAGTCATGTGGGCAGGCACATGAAAACAGAGGGACATAGGAGTTAGGATTGGCAGTTGACTCCGAAGTTGATATTGAATGTAAAGCTACCACAATAGAATAAAAATAAATGGTATCTGGAAAGTGAGTGCTACTTTCCCAGGGAGAAATTCAGAGCACAAAAGCACATTATTTGACCTTTGTTAGCTTATGTCATCTCATTGACACACTGGGCTCCTACTTATCAAATGGGCATAGTAAGTCTTTAACAATTCATATGACTATTGCTGGAGAGAGTAATAACAATGAGTCAGAGGCATCAAACCAAGTGGAAGAAAGAGCTTTGCAGAAGCTCAAGCTGTAACACTATTAGGCCCTTCCTGTCTGAGTTTCAAAAACCACAGCCACGTCTTGAAGTCTTCCAATATTCATGAACTTATAATGAAGTTCAAGAGGCCGCAGATTTCATTTGCAAAATGTCAGTCAGTGAAAGAGATCTCGTATTCCACTTTTAAATTATTCCTAACTGAAGGGAGATTAGAATCTATAAGACCATTCACTGCCACCTATGAGAATCATATTTAACAATGAGACAGAAAAAAAAAGGACAAATTTTTCACATTAAATTTTAGCTGAAGTCAAAGGGGGAAATATTCAAACGAAGAGACACTTTTTAGATGGGCTCACACGAGAATAAGATCTGTCCATACATCACCAGAAACATAGGAAAGTCCCCAACAAGGAGAAAATGAGGTTGTCAAGACAGAAGCCTCAAGCTTATGGTGATTTGTTAATAGAAAACAAGGAATCAAGGCACACTAATAACAACCTGTGAGGATGCAGATAATGATGTACCAGAAGCCTTCCACCCTATGCATCACCCCCACACAGTGCACCTGCTGCCTTTCATGACTCCATGCTTCACCAGATAACGAGCTGTTCAGAATTACATAGGGAAAAAGGATTTGGATCAGTGTATCGATACTGACTATTAGAGTGTATCTATATTGACTATTGCAACTGTAAGTCAGTTACAAACTCTGCCTTCAGTTTTTCCACGTAACAGTGAGGATAATAGATTCGGTTTTCTAGACATTTCGTGACTCAGTTTACCTAGTATGTCTGTGTTATACAGCCATATGCACATGATACGCCTTCTTAGGTTTTTTAACTTCATAAAATGAGAATGTGTGCTTAGGGCAAGGCTCCAACTTTCCCAGTTTAGGTTCTATATTCAGACTGTGAAGTCAGAGGCCACCCACCAACTGGTAAGGGACACATTGAGTTCCCCCCAATGCCAAGTCCCTGATGATTGATAAAGATGAGCTGAGAGCTCCACTCTTCCTAGCTACTGGTATTCACCTTCTTTTCTCACACCTTCTGATAGGACTGGTAATTAAGTTCAGAACTAACTGCTTTCCACCTCTTTGCCACTGTTGATTTTTTCACAGAAATCCTAATTAGCAACAAATTGCTGAAGGCAAACAAAGAAGGAAAAATCAGTCTGAAGAAGAAAGATGTTACAGTAATCGTGTCTGACTTATTTCTCAATTTTTCTGTTTCAATTCAAGGGAAATTGATATCGAACAAGAAAAGACAAATAACTAAAGCCTTGGAGCTGGGTAAAGGAAAATATGTTACTATGGATAAAGTGGACAAAATTGCTGCCTACAGAATTTAAGCTCCTTCCTGTCCTGGAAGCGACCTCTTACGTATTAGGGTCCATACTTTGATCAAATGAAGAAGAGTTAGCCCCTCTCAGTAACAACACAAACTCTGGGCCAGAAACGTTCTCTTTCCAGGGACACGAAGGCTTGCCTGCTGGATAACAGCAGACAATTCTGCATCTACACTTTCTTATATAACTACCAGAAAATGCAGACAAATCTACTTAAGTACTTTGAGGGTGAAATCTAGTTTTTAGTCATATGTGTGCAGTGCGCATGTGCATATGAATGCTAGCAAGTATATGGACACACAAATGTGTATGTGTGCATGCCTGAGTAGGGGGCGTTGCTGTCCTTTTAAAGATCTCTCCATTAGTGTGTGTGTGTGTGTGTGTGTGTGTGTGTGTGTGTGTGCATGTACATGTGTGTTAATGCAGGGTCTTTCACTGTACCTGTACCTCACAGATTCTAGTTGCTTTAGCTAGCCACCCTGATCCATGTATCCTTAGATAGATGGCCACCATACATTTAAAG
This sequence comes from Rattus norvegicus, assembly GCF_021556685.1. NCBI lineage: Eukaryota > Metazoa > Chordata > Mammalia > Rodentia > Muridae > Rattus > Rattus norvegicus. The sequence goes on from NC_141534.1 coordinate 6,297,115, forward strand.
GTTTATTGAATTATGGGGAATTCCTATAATCGCCAGTCTTTTTTACCTGTGGCAAGCACTTTATTCCCTAAGCCATCTCCTCAACCATTCAAATCTGTTTTAAAACCTTTCTTGACCATCGTCCCAAATAATATGTAAAGATGAGGGATAATAAAGAAGAGTTATTAATAAACAATCCCCGTGTGATGGTTACTCATAAAAGGGCAAAAATCCAAAGACCAAGTAGTATACAAAGCACATCATTTTAGTGTCATTTAAGTACGGAGAAGAGTCCCTCTGAAAGATTACACTCCAGCCATGTCAGATGAAGGCAGCCACCTGCTCCATCTCTTTGGAGTAGGAGAGCTCCTCTGAGGGTAGCAGGATGCTCTAGAAATGGGCGAGGGATCATGAAAAGCTTCTAAAACTTTAAAATAGAAGGATGCCTCTCAATAGAGGCCCACAAAGAAACCCCTGGAAGCTTGCGAGTTGTGTTACACAGTCACGGATTGTACAGGAATAAAGATAAGTCTCTGTAATTAGGGTGGTTAGAGTAGGTAACCAATTCAAATTGGTCCAATCTACACCACAGGAGACAACAGAACTGGAAAGGCACGTCTGTGTCTAGTCAGAGAGGATTCGTCAAAGAAACCCTAAGAGATGTGACACACGAGGGGGGACATGATCCACTTTATTATAGTATTGTGTGGAAAATATGAGAAAGAACATGTGGGACGACATTTAGAAACAATTACAGGCTGACAGGCTGCAACAAAAGAGAGAGGTCGGAGCTGTAGGATCTAGGCACAGAATTCAGGCAACAGCCTAAGTGAGCCACGGACACGCCCCTCCCCAGATTGATAAGGCACTAAATAAGCCTCAGCTGTCTCAGGCTGCGCTGCACCTCATGACCCATAAAGCCATTACATAACAAAGGGTGTTATTTTGAGCCGTTAAACTTTGCCACAATGTGCAAAGGCAGTGGTAGAAAACTAACACATCTCTCATTCGCTAATCTGCATGGGGCATGAATTTTTAGACCTCCCCAGAAGGGAGATAAGAGGCTATTTTCATGGGATCTCATAATCTACAACCCATTTTCTCCAACTAGCCAGCTGACCTTAAGGCCATCCTTCAAGGGCAATTTTTCACCAGACTGTGAGTTTTTCCAAACTCCAAGTTATAAAAAGAAAGCAAATAGTCCATTGAGGATAGCAAAATAACCATGCTGTCTGCATACTTGGTAAGAGGAGAGATACAGGGATAATAAGGCAGGAAAGCCATTTTGTTTCATCTTGTTCGTTGAGATAGAGTTGCTCTATGAAGCTCTGGCTGGCTCGGAACTCACTACATAGACCAGGTCTTAAACTCAGAGACGTTCACTGGCTTCCACCTCCTGAGTACTGGAGTTCAAGGCATGTGCTATCAAAATGACCCATCCCAGGAAATACCATTTTAAATCCCAAGTTAAAATTAAGGCTTTTCTGTTATGTTACTGGATGAAAGGTATTGCTATAATGTAGACTTCATGCTGCCTAGAATATTCTATAAGGTAGGACAAGTAACAAGTTTACTGAGAGACAGAAGTGTAGAAAAACTTTCTTGTCTTTTGAGTTACTATACAAGGTAAATCAAATGACAGTTAACAACATCCATTCAGGACAAATGGTAGCCAGTGCACCAGACATTGTCCCTCTTTTCTTCTGGCCTCGAACTCTGATGGAATGCCTGGGGCTCCTCCAGCTGCTTGACATTGACTACTACACTGTCATGCTCCCTGCCATTGAAGAAACTCGTTCCTGCCTGCTTTGGTCAACTGAAGCTATAGTGGATTTACTTTTACACAGATTTCTCCCCTTAGAAATAACAGAAATCCTTAACCATGACTGTTAGGCCAATTCTTCAGACCTCCAAAGAAATCTGAAAAGCAGTTAGTGAAAATTCACAAAAAGACAGGCTTAAGAATTTCTCGCTGGTCATCTAGGGTGACTTGCTGCTTTGCTCCTGTCTTTGATCACTCTCTCCAATGCACCAGAATCATATCATTGCCACCCCAGCATCTTTACTGAACAGTATTACACTTCCATTCAAAAGGAGGGACATCCCAGGATCCTATCCACATGAGATCCCCACACTCCACAAAATGGAGAACTCACAAATATGTGAGCTCACTCCTCAAAGGAGGGACTTTGAGGCAGTTTATTTGGGCCAGAGATGCCAAGAAATGTTCAGTGCCACATTTTATCCATAGTTTGAGTTCCTTGTAACACATATACAAATACGAACATACCCCTTGTCATTTTGCCTGAAACAGATATGATAAAAACTATATCATACATTCATAATCTTTAACATTCTCAACCTTCCTAATCACTCAACCTGTAACCATTCAATATTGTTTCTCATATTGTTCTGACCCACAATCATAACATTTTCGTTGCTACTGTTATGAATCATAAAGTAAATATCTGTGTTTTCCAGTGGTTTTAGGCAACTCTTGTGAAAGGGTTATTCAACCCCCAAGGGGTTGCAACCCTCAGCTTGAGGATCACTGCAAGTTTAAGCAAATTGGTGTCTAAGAGAGAACTGTTGGTGGCTGAAGATATTTAGGTTTTCTTTAGGGACAGGTCAAAAAGGCTGTAGGTCACAGGGGTGGAACAGATGCTAATAAGTGGTCCAAATGTGAAGAGCAAGGTGGAGTTGGTAGAACTCATACTAGGCCCAATGACATAGCATTTACCTATGGGGTGGACAGGTCAGAGTGCCTCGTGATTTCAATCCCTTTGCCCTGCCAGGATCAAGGATAGATTAAGGTTCAGAGCGGTACCCTTTCCAAGGTATGGAATCCTTTTTCCTCAGGTAAAGTCTGAAAAGAAGTCTGGAACACATTTCATATCTTCTCTGACACACTATCATTCACTGACCTAAGGCTGAGTTTCTTTTATTACTATGATATGATAAGAATAAAAAACCTACAAGGGGAGTGACAGGCAAAGGTTTCAAGCAACTTTTATCCCACATCATCAGAATGTGTATGCACATTTTCCTTTGCCCATCTATTCTGTAGAGAGGAGCATGGGTCTCTGATACCCAGTGGAAGAAACAGCTTACTACACTATCAAACATCATGTGTGGAAGTTAGAAGTGGGACATCACCATCCGATAAGTTTGCTGTGTCAGGAGCCCCTTCTTATGCATTCTTCCAAGAAGATGGAAAGAATACACTCAGATTTTCTTAAAGCCTTGAAGCTAAAAAAATTTTGGTAGAGAAAACTTGAGTACTCAGTAAACAATTAGCTGAATGTTTAGATTCAGCATAACTGGAAAGTAAAGGTATATTGTTGACAAATCCTCCTGACACGGGGAATTCTGAATCTCTTGTTTATTCTGTTCATAAACTAATAAGAGGAGCTCAATCAGGAAAAATAAAGTTTCTGTTGACCTTTTGCAAAGAATTCCTAAACACATTTCTATACAATGGTTCTGCTCATTAAACTCAAAATTCTGGGAAAAAATGTAACCACGTATTACAAACATATAAGGCTCACTGTCTTTGGAATAAAGAGCTATGGCATTAATCCTGAAAACAGCTGGATAGATTGCAATATTTCTTTGTAATACAAGGTACTGCTCCCCTGAGGGAAACTATTTGCTTGACCATCGGCTTTGCATTGGAAAGTATTTAATGGAAGTGACAGGTATTGCCATAATTGGCCATATGCATTTTCCTCAGTACACCTGTTGAGGTTTCAGATAGAAGTGTTCTATGTTTGGCACCCAGAACCCAAAGGACACAGAAGATACTTTGAAACCAACATGTAATATGTATCTAGCATAGGTAAATCATGTTACCTATTACTCTGAGACACAAAAATCATCTATTATTGAAGTGCATACTATAGGATCCTACTAGATTAATTAAGGGATTGGTACTAAAGGTGGAGGGATATTGTAATGCCATTAGACATAAAACGTGAGACCTGTAGAAACCAGTAGCAAACAGTGAGCTGTGAGCAGGATTTGAAAGGACTCTAATTTGCTATTATGTAACAATAAAATTCTCTGCAACATTGTCACCTATTCCAACTTGATAGCAGACACTTTGTCAAATGAGTCTGCAGATTTAGGCAAGGAAGGAAGAAGGTTAAATATAAAAAGATGAAGATGACATTGATTCTCATTTCTATCTGGAGAAGATCACACCAAGAAGCTTTTGTGCTACAAACAAAAACCCAAACCGAGATGAAAAAGTTAATAAGCATTCAGATTTATGGCTAGAGCTAAGAAAACACATTCTTTTGTTACAATTCAGGAAATTTTTGGACTCCATAAATCTTTGAGGTGAAAGAAATGGGTAACGAGAAAGGGAACCTGTGACATCCATTAGAAACTAGTCTCAATGCAACTAAAATTGAGGCTTCAAAGAGGGGCATCTCTGTAAGGCTATTGGCATGTGTCATGCTTTATAAACCGTTATAAAGAAACTACATAATCTGACAGTTTTAGTACAAAAAGTAGGAACCTAAAATCTAACAGTCTAAACTAAAAATGACAGTGACAACTGAAGATTTAAAACTCTTCAAGGTTCCCTAACTGCCTGCGACCCAAAAGAAAAGTAAGAAAGTCACACCAGAGAAATAGCCTCTAACAGGGGTACAGGAGGATGATGGAAAATAAGGAGGCTTCTTGAGATTAAATGCAGGGCCCACATGTTGTCAATTGCTGATATGGTCTAACATACAGTGAAAATGACTTTTTTTTTTTGAGACAGGGTTCATCTCTGTAGCCCTGGCTGTCCTGGAACTCTCTCTGTAGACCAGGCTGCGATTAAATACACCACCACACTTCAGTGAAAATGACTTTTAAAGCCTCATCCCTAACTCATACACTACACACTCATCTTCTGGCAACCAAAGAGGGTTTACTGCTGGAGAGAAACCGAACAAAAACAAGCAAAAAAAAGGTAGCCAATAGAAAGGAGCTGGCAGGGCCAATCAAGTGCAGACAGCAGAATAGGATTTGCTTAGGGTGCATAAGGCTTTGGGTTTAAGCCCTAGCAACACAAACAAACAAACAGTTTAGAGAGTCTAGTCCTTGTTCTGTCTAGACATTCTGTCTAGACATCTCAGATAAAATGAAGGTCCCTCAAAGACAGTCACATCCTCATTTCTAAATGTTCAGAAAAATTAGATTGTATGGTAAGTGGTACTTCAGAATAACACAATTAAACCTGAGATGGAGTGACCAACCCAAGCTATCTGCGTGAGCTCTATTTCCCCACACAGAATTTTCACAGTAGAGAACCCTCCCTGCTTGTGGTCAAAGGAAAGTATGGGTGAGGAAGAAAGTCAGATAAATGTGATGCTCCTCTCTGCCTGTGAAACAGGACCTTGACCCCAGAAATGCCAGTGGTCTCTATTGAGAGCAAGGTAACAGATTCCCACCTAGGTATTTCATCAAAGAATGTGGGCCCACTGGCATTTTCCTTTTATGCCAATTAGACCCTTCTCACCATTCCAGCCCACAGATATGTAATGAAACATACCCGTGTTGTCCAAATCACTGAGTTTGTATTAATTTAATAAATTAATATTACTAAATAACTTTATCTCTACTAATTGTAATGTAGACATAAAGGAACATGGAATTTGGCCATGACTTACTAGCTTGGTAATGCCAGTATTTCTACATGGAACAAGACTCCCAATAAGTGAACACAGCCAATACAAGAGGTTATCTCAGTATCCAGAATGGTGAAGCTCTTGTGAGCTAACGCAGAACCAAAACATTTGCAAAGCATTCAACTTGGCTGGTGACAGAAGTGGCCAGATTTTGAGTTACTTTAAAAAGTACTGAGTAGCTTTAGCAGAGGTGAAGCTAATAACCCTAATCCCTGCCCCTGCGACTCTGAATTGTCCACCTAGACTCCATGTCCAGAAGGTCCCACAGCTTCTTCAAATGGTACCATCAGTTGGCACATATTTGAACTTTATGAATCTGTGGAAGACACTTCAGATTCAAACCATAGCAGGGACAGCTTGATGGGCAGCTCTTGAAGTATAGAATGATGCTTTCGTTCTTTACTATGAGAGAGAGGGAGAGACTATACCATAAACCTAACTGGCAGGCTGGTTACTCAGGGCCACCTCTCACTCGTCAGAGCAGAATCTAGCAACCCACGGTACCAGATCTTCTTTCAGGAAACAACGACTGAAGAACGAACCAGTATGGAATCTATTTAGGATGTGGAAATCTTGGCTTCACCATAGTCCATAAAGACTCATGTTACTTTGCTATTAGGGTTAAAGAATTTGTTAGACATAAAATATTTCCTTCACCTTGAACAGCAACCCCCATGTATCAAAAATAATGGAACGGGGGCAGGGAATGCTGTTCAAGATACAGTTTAGAATTGTTACCAGGTGTTGCAAACTCACAGGCTGCCTGTCCTCCCACTAAAGTCCTTAGAGATTTCCTTGCTCAATCATCTATCCCTGGCATGAAGAGGAGTGCCAAGGAGTACATGAAAAGAAATCAACACGTGCTTACCATTCAACTCAGACAGTCCAGTCATTAATATTTTAAAACTTGGCGCTTATTCTTCTACATGTGTATGTGGGCACGCACGTCATGGCGCATGTGTAGATGACAGAGAACAACTTTAGAGTTGATTCTTTTCTTTCACCTTCACATGGGTTCTAACCATGTAACTCGGGATGTCTGGCCTCCATAGCCAGAGTCTTTATCTTTGGAGCCATCTTGCCAGCCCATAGCCTTTCTACTCCTAAGAATGAACTCATGAGAATGAAAGGATAGACGCAGGATTATACACCTGTGTTCACGGGGCCATTATGTAAAAATAACCTGACATTGCAAATAACTCAAATCCCCATCACCAGGTGAATAGATAAGTGAAGATTAATGTGGAAAAAAAAAGGAGCACTCAGCAGATACAGTAATTGTTAGTATACGTGAGGTAATGATAATTCCCAAAGCAATTATGCTGAAGAAAAGAAGACAGGGTGGAAGATTTATACAGTGCACAGATATATTACCTTCCCAAAATTGAAAATAAGAGAAAAAGAACAAATGTTCCAGGACCCAAACGGTGATACCCACTTTGAAAGAATGTTACTTACTTTCTATTTATTTCGTACTTCTGTGCTGCTAGAGATTGAACCCAGGGCCTTAAGCATGTTAGGCAAGTACTTTACCGCTGAGCTATGTCTCCAGTTACCTCTTATGATGCCTGCGATTAGGACATTAGTTCATGTTAATTTCCACAGCAGCAGTGGGTAGAAAACTTTAAATAATTCTAGTGGTGAGAATCATTAACACCTTAAGTTCTATGAGACAGCTGATCCACGAGCAGTAGTCTGATACTATAATAAATATATACTAGTCACACATGCAATGTGAAATCTTTATAAGAACAGTCATTGCTTTTAAACATGAGAACTGCTACCCTCTAAATTGTTCAGAACACATGTTGGATTACAGTAGTAGTATTTTAGTATATATATATATATATATATATATATATATATATATATATGTTAAGTTATATTCTTAAGACTTATATAAGTCTATTTATGATTTTAGCCAAATTGTACTAATGACTATTGTGTGTAGACCTCAGTCCAATTGCTAGGTAGCTGACTGTAGACAGGTAAGAGTGTTCACTAGTTCACCCAAGAATATAAAAGTGTGTACATTAAAGTTCCTATAAAAGCTGAAATAGACTTCACTGTGACAATATGTAATTGCTGTCTTTGGACTTCAAGCCTATATAGTTGTGTTAAATGAATGGAAGGCAGGGTAGCTCATCAGCAAAGCCCTCGTTACCCTGGGTTCAGTCTCCAGGTCTGCAAACATAAAAAAATAGAGAATAAACAGAGAATTTTTGAATCATTATATCTATGTATCAAGTTTTATTATTTTTGAGTCCAAAATATATGCTTATTTAAGTTCATCACTGACAGAAAAAAAAGTCATGCACACGGGAAGAGGACATGGGATAAAGACAAACTAACAAAGGATAAACGTGAATGGTCCAAGGAGAACTTGCCTCATTGTTATGTTACCTCTCTGGGGTAGCAGCAATTCAATAGGAAAAGAAGTTTGGAAGATTGGGAAGTTGAGTTTGGAAGAATTTCACGTCACTTACTGGCCTGTCAATGTCGCTGTGTTTTATGGAAGGACCTCTTGGAAAGACTTGTGTAACCTGTGTTCCCATAACAAAATTAGATCTCTGTAGCCACATACAGTAATATTTAGAGTTCTCTATTGTGGCAGACAAGTCTGTGTCAAGGTGAAATCCTGAGCTTGCTTAATTAGCACAGCAGGAAACAACACCTTAGACATCCACACAGTCTTCTGGACTGTGCTTGAGTCTCGACGCTGTCCAAAAGGGATTATGCCATTTACAAGCATGTGGTGTTCACACTTCATTTCTACAAAAAGTTCAGAAAAATGTTTCCCTGCGCTCTGAGTTCAAAGGAAGGTAAAAAGACTTTAACTTTCTATTCAGAAGGAACTCATTCAATGAGTTGATCTTTTCTGTTGCAGTGTCCTAGAACTTTACCTTCGGTAATTTTGTGTAGCAACCCCCTGATTCATCCATGCACATTTATGCTACACTTCAGCTTCGATCTCTATATTTCTATGAAAAATGGCTGAAATGCTGTTGACAAACAACATAAACTTTTACTCCTTGCATTATCCGTACCCAGTTGAGATTCCTGCCTATCAAATCAGCTCCATAGTCCTAAAATAAGTATGCAGGCATATACTTAGGAAAATTAGCATTAGCATAAAGAAGAAGAATTAACCAAATAACCTTTCCAGATTATTGGTAGCTAAATTTCTGTCATTCATTTATACTACTAGTGCTTTTTTATTTTTATTAATTTTTTTAGATTATGTTAGTGTTAGTTTCCATAGAAACCTTTATTAAGCATCATTTCAGGTTTTGCTATGTGAACAAAATTTCCCTGCACTCGATTGCTGATTTGAAGACTAAGGGTACCGAGCCAAGGCTGAGTGATTTGGAAATCACTGAAACTAATTAAAAAGTGCTTTATGCAATGTCCACATCACTGCTTAATTAGTTGACTACATCAGGGGATTTGGAGATGTGTTGGAAAAGCACTAACTGACATGGAGTAACTTCAGTAATTTTAATCATTGTGAGGACAGTAGAAAGAGTGCAATTATGCAAGTCTCTCATCCTTGGGCAGCAAGAGACTCAACTGCTAAAGGGATTTGTATTGTGTATCTAGTGGAATAGCACTTCATCGTTCCTAACAAGCACTGGACAGGTCTCTGGGATGCTTGCTGGTAGGGATCTGGGCTTGAAAGGCCCTGTAGATACAGCACTGCCTCATTTACATTTCTGTTTACTGAGAGATGACTAACCTCTGAATCTCAGTTTCAACAGCTGTAACACGATAATATTGTCTACCACACATGGCTGCTTGGTGAATTGAATGAAATGTGAATGACTTGGCAAGAAAATTATACAACCTGGAAAAACAGTTGTCTCTTGCTCACCACAAGGGATTGGTTCCAAGACAATCCTCTTCTACAGACACCAAAACCTGAGGATAGTCAGGTCTTTTGCATATAAGATTAAGTAAAATTTGAATATGAATTTAGCATATTCTCCTATATATTAATATCGAATCCACACGTTAGCTGTAATGTGGAAGTCAGTGTACGCTCTATGATGGAGTTGTGTGGTTAAGAATAATTAAAGGGGGAAATCTGTACACAATATTGATGCGGCATTTCTGGAGTAGTTTCACTCCACATTTTGTTGATTGTCCTGATGTGGAGTTGTGTGGTTAAGAATAATTAAAGGGGGGAAATCTGTACACAATATTGATGCAGCATTTCTGGAGTAGTTTCACTCCACATTTTGTTGATTGTCCTGATGTGGAACCCTCAGGTATGAGGAGGTGACTGTACCTTCACAAATGCAAGGTGCCAAAGTTTAGGGTCATGTCCAGCCAGAGAAAGACAATAGGATTGATCACCTCCCAGAAATACAGCCTTTGAAGTTGTAAGGGTAACATAACTACCTTCAAGGTAGAAAAACCACAGAAAACAAACATAGAATTCTTCATCCCCTGCACACAGTGTTAAAACATACTTACTTTTTATTACTACAGACACACATATTTTTGTCTGCCAGGCATGGTAGGACAGCACTCAGAAGGCAGAGGCAGGAGGATCTCTGTGAGTTTGAGGCCAGACTGGTCTACATATTTACATAGGGAGTTCCGGCCAGTTGAAGCTACAAAGTGGGATCCTGTCTCAAAAAAAGTAAAAGGAAAAGAGAGAAAGAAAGAAAGAAAGAAAGAAAGAAAGAAAGAAAGAGAAAAGAAGAAAGAAAGAAAGAAAGAAAGAAAGAAAGAAAGAAAGGAAGGAAGAAAGGAAGGAAGGAAGGGATGAAAGAAAGAAAGGAAGAAAGAAAAGAAAGAAGGGAGAAAGGAAGTAAACAAGGAAACAAAGAAAGAAAGGGAAAGGAGAAGAAAGAAATATGAAAAATGCTTATAATGCTTATTTTGTGCAATTTATCTACCCATCAACAAATAATGTTACATTTTTGCAGTATTTTTATCTTTTTATATAATTTTAAGTCATATGGTTGATATATACATTTATTTCTCATCCTCCCCATACATCTGAAGTTCTGGGTCATCAACACATTGAGCAAAATGCTTTCCATGCCACAAGAAAATATTTCTCACTCAAGCTCTTCTGCTTGAGAAATGTTTCTTGCACTTCATTTCCAGACACGGAACTTATTTTCCAGAAGCTAACTCAGAAGATGTGAGCACTTCCCAGACCTTTGAAAATAACATGTTCCAAAAGTCAACTCCTACCAGCACTGTGTGCTATACTCAGTATTTTTCTGTTCTGATTGCGATAATCTCAGTGAGGGTATAATTCAGTGCCTCACGTTCAGTAGGGTTACATTCCCATCTTCTGATATTGCAGCTTGGCTTTATGGTCCCCATTTAATAGCTCTGTAATATTCTCTCCCATAAAAGAACAATAATCACTTAGCCATTCTTATCTTATTGTTGGACATTTAGGATGCTTCTAATTTTTCTTATTAGAAGACAATGAGTATGAGGCATAGGGTTTTTCTTGGCTGTGGCTGTTCCTATTTTTAGATTGTTCCCTTATAATAGATTCTTAAACGTGTCATTACTAGCCTGAAATCATAGTAGCTTGGGGCTCTCTTAGAAACGCATATTATAATTTTGTGGTAGGGCAATGCATTAATTAAGTGCATAAGTATACTAGACTCACTATGTCCTCGGCCTCTTTTCCAATTTACTCCATTTATAGTCACAGATTTGTTATTTTTCCTCTCCTTTCTTTCTCATCCCTAGGAGAATAGTGCTTTTTAACTTAGTGTACACGTGTGTTTGTCTCTTGTCCAAAGTATAATGAAATAATTTGGTGAAAATGCTTATGACTTTAGGTAATGACTTGTATGACATTGATAGTTAGTCCTGGCTACAATGATGATGTATCACATCTCAAAATATACATTAAAATGTAATGGAATGAAACTGGATTTTCAGACCAGGTTGTGGTATGTTGGATCTCTGAGTTTGAGGCCAGCCTTGTCTACAGAAAGAGTTCCAGGACAGCCAGAGATACACAGAGAAACCCTGTCCAAAAACAAAACAAAAAAATTAAAAACAGACAAACAAGCAAAACAATGGTGGGGGGACTGGATCTTCAAGAGATGTCATAAAGTTGTTGACTACATTGCAAAGAGGGTTTGATAAAGGCTTTAAAGTTGGCCCCATTCTCTGTCTTCTAGCCTACTTGGTGCTTATGCAGTGCACAGGATGACATAGGTCAAGGTCAGGATGAAATGTACCGCTTGTAGACTTGCAGTCTCTAGAACCATGAACAAATGCAACTCCTTCATTGGTAATTGGAACCATTTATAGAATTCTGTTACCACAGTAGAGGACAGATGAATATAGCCTACAAGAAGAGTTATATCACAGTAACTTGGAGAATGCCATTAGTTTTAGACTATACTGATTTCAATAAGTTTGCTTCTATGTTTGTTTTTATTTTTGTTTTTGTTTTTCAGTTTTGTAGAGTTTCCACATTGGGCTATCTTCTCATGTAAGTGAGATCAGAGAAGACTATTCTAATTCAGTTTCCTCCGTACTAATGTGGTCTCTATGCAGAGATAGATCCTAATTTATTTTCTTTCATTGTGTCCGAGGATATAACTTCTCTTTTTCCCTTTGGAAGTTTGCCCCAAATGGTAATTCACAATCACAATCCTGCATATCAACCAAGAAGCTGGCCATCAATGGTGGTTGAGGAACATGTCTGTCCACTCTTGCTCTGCATCTGCTCTTTGGAATAGGCTGACTTAGAACTCATACTGCAATTTTAGGCAGGCCTACCACACCCAGTTTTTCTCCTACTTCTTAAATCTCAATCAACCTTGAATGTGTTAGTTCTGAGATGACGCTTTCAGGACCTTAACTTTCCTCTGTTCTGCTTCTTGGAAACTGGTTTCTACACTGTGAAGCCATCTGAGTTCACCTCCAGAAAGACACAGCATGAATCAGAAGGAGGCATGTCCCGTGTTGAAAATCTTTGAGATCAGTCATTTCCCAGCGTACTCCAGCTCTGGTACATGAACCATGTCCAATCTACAGCAGCAAAACCTCCCAGATGACTCCTAGAATCATGAACTAAACAAATTGTTATTTAAATCACAAAGCCTTCATGGTGGCTTGTTATGAAGGTGGACTGTACCAGCAGCTAACCGATGAACATTCTCTACAACCTTACAGTCTATGACCCTGGCAGAACAATAGTTTAATTCAATTAAGAAGCAGAACTCTCTAGCCTAGGGAACGTTCAGTGTATGCTTTTTCCCTCTTGAGAGGAATGACACAATATTACACCCGAATCTCACAGAAGGAAGCCAAATATTTGTACAGTTAAGGGAGAATGAGGATATTATCGAAGGCAGTGAAGCCACACTACTCAGGAATTCTGGTGTGCATAGGAATGATGCTGAAAATGGAACCCATTTATAGCCAGGGGTTAACTGGGCAGGGCTGAGATCTGTGAGATTCCCTGCGTTGTGAAAATGTGTATCAAAGTTTAGCTGGAAGAATACAATTCTCTGATCTTGTGTGTGCCTATTCACTATAATTTCACGTGTTATTGTCATATAGAAATGAAATAGGCACAGATACACCTGCTTCTTTATTTCCTATCAATATTTTTGCTATCATTGTTAATTTGTCCTTTTAAGATTTCATTTTTGCTATTTTCAAATTGTGCACATGTACATGCATGAGCCAGAGTTACGAGTGGGTCCTTCACAAGAGCAGTGTGCTCTCTTAACTGCTGAGCCATCTCTATAGCCCACTAAGATTAAGCGTCTTAACCATGCTTAAATGTTTATTAACTAAAGGTAAATCAAACTAATTCGTGGCTCATCTGTGGCACAAGCCGTGGTTGTATGTCAATAGCCACATGTGGCTACCTTAGTAGCAGGGAGGCAGAAGAGTTCTACTACTGTACTGACCAGTACGGCTTTATATTGCCTTCTATTTGACTCCATAGATGCAAGTTAGATTGTCTTCTTGGTTGTTTTGAATAATTCACAAGTTAGCATTTTGTGTAAAGTCTTGTTGAATATTCTGACTGAAGATGCCAGCTATGAGTCGATCACTTTTATTTCATGACCCAAAACTACCAGATTTCTGTCAGGTTTGCGGGTCTTGATCAGTGACAGCTAGATCCTCAAAGCAGAGCCATGATTGGCGGTCTGTCAACCAACCCCTTTAGCTCACTCAGGATCTCACTCAGGATCAACTGGGAAGTAAATCTCAGCCTCCATGTCTGTCCTATTGTCATGGTCCAGTCCCCATACTCTGAGCTTCACTGTCAGAGGACTTCAGCAATATTTCCTTCTGCCTCTTCTCTATGCTTGTACTCTCATTGGTTCCAACAACCCTGGCCTCATGATGTCCTTTTACCAGGCTAGCATTTGTTCTATTCTCATGTGTTCTTCGTTCTTCTAGGGAAATCCTGGCCTAATGTTAGGATTAGGCACTCATAACCTCCACACACCTTTAGTCATCTTCCCAGTGAGGCTTTCTCTGCTCATCCTTTCTAAACTCTGATCCTTGAATTCCATTGGTTCTCACCTTATCTATAGCTCTTAGGATCAGATAATAGTGAGCACATACCCTCCCCTGCTTCTGATGCGCTCCTCCTCTTCCTCCTCCTGTTATACTTTTTTCTCCTCTTCTTCAGTCTATTGTCTTACATTGTGCTGTGAGGTCCTTACATGTAGTAGGTGCTTACTGAATATTTATTAATTGAAAGAAATGTATTTCACATAAATAAAATCATCATCAACTTTTAAGGACAACAAAAACATTTCTAGACCTTAAGAAAATATAAATCAAATGATTATTTAGTTAAGAGCTACCTAAGTATTCAGAGATTGGTAGATATAATAAAATTAGCTAAGAAGCGTTTCTTAGAAAATAGAACAATGAAAAGTATTACAGCATTAAATGCCAAGTAAAGAGATTTAGGCATTGTACTAATTAAGAGGCATGGGATCTAATTCCATTGGTTCTGGTTATGACAAAAAAATAAAGAAATATGGCCACTGCTTCAGTTTGTAAATTAGGAGAGTGCTTGAGAAGATTTATTGGATTTTTTTGAATTGTTATCCTCCACAAGTCTATTTTAGAGGGAAAAAGTCAAATATATGCATGGCAGACAAGTTTCATGCATCGTTCCCACACATTCCCTTCTTCCTGCCTCTCAGATAGAATGTGTTTCTTAGTTTCCCTATCAGCCATGCTGCAGATGTTTTAAAAGTCTAAATTGAAAATAAGTCTACATCAAGCAATTCCACTGAGAATTCTGTTGAATATTACCATGTTAGACATATCTTACCCTGTTTACATATATTGCCATTATATCAAATATAAGTATCATTAAAAATATAATATCCTATGTAATAAATAAAAGCTCATTGTCTTGAATTATTTATGTTTCACTTTGATTTCTCTCAAGAGAATACATGCTTCCAGGTCATGAACCATAGATTAGATCCTTCTCTTTTCAATTGCTTTTATGTACAAGTTCTACACATAAAAGTGATACGAATAAGTAATTTCTAGGCCTTTCTAAGCATCTGCTAGCCTAAACCCAAGACGCCTACACTTTGTCATGCAATTTAAAAATGATGCCTTTAGTAGAATCCAATGTATCATTGTGGAAACCTCTTTGCTATATAAGCTTGTATGAACATCTGGCTTGAAATGTCACTATGGCAGGGCAAAGACAATGTATTTATTTTTTCCTCATAAACCATACTGGAAACTGACAGGAGGTAGCAATTCCCTATGCAAAAATGAAAGCAATTGTTTAGTTACAGTGTTGTAGTGTAAACTAATTCCTATGGGAAAATATTATCCTGTGGGGTCCACCAAGCCCCTGAACACCTCGGAAAGACAAGCTCTCCTTCTTTCTGGCTTGAGTGAGCAGTGCACTAGCAGCAGCTGCCTAGCTGGAACCCACCATCTGGCTATAGTTCTTGGCACCTCTGCCCACAAACATCATGTTGGTTCAGTGGCTTAAGATGATGATGCCACCCGCTCCTCTCCTGACCTGCATATGGAAGCTGTCACAGAGGAAAGGATCAAATCAATGTTGCTTATATGTGTCTGTGTCTACTGTCACATAAGTATGTTCCTTTTCCCTCTAGCTCAAATACCAGATGTCTGACTGCTCTGTTTGGCTGTCATTTATTTCCTTTATCTCTTGTTGCAGAGACAAGTCTTCCTAACATATAGGAACATAAATCCATAGGGGGAGGGGAGATGTACATTTACTCAAGCTATTCTATAAGCTCATCTTTCATTCCCCACCCCCACCCTCTGCTTTGGATCTCATTCCCATGAACAGCCTGTAATGGAACAAGAGACGATGACCCACCCCAAGCTGTTACTCTATCAACCGTTACCTGTGCACACTTTCTTAAAGTTGGGGTTTTCCAAGAGGTGTCCAGGTAGGCGACACTGGAAGCGATGTTGCCAGAACTCAGGGAACCAAGGATTCCTTGTGTTGGTGTCCAGCCTCAGCTTCAGGAAGTAGTCATCAAATGACCTGACCTCTGGAGACTGAAGCTTTATTGTGATCCCTCCGTTGGCTTCCACCTCATAGCCTTCGATGACTTCATCTCTGTCTGCCCATCCATCACTAAAACAATGCAGGGGTTGGGGTGAAGAGAGAAGAAGAAGACAGTGTCTCACAAATGAGTTCAGAGATATCTATAAACAAAGCAATCCAGAGAAGCCAAAGTCTACTTTAAGCCACTGCAATTCCCTGTTATGCTTCAGCCTCACAAGACAGGAGAGAGTTGTGGAAAAGGAATCTCCTGCATGTGTATTTGCAAAATAAGAATCATGATAGCATTGGTGGCTGCAGCTAAAGTTCACCGATCCTTCCCCAGTTACTTCGGCTCATCACTTTCATGGCACAGAGATACAAAGTTTTCAGAAATCATCCAAAGTTTTGCTGGATCCAGGCAATCTGTTTCTCATATTTAGTTCTCAAAATGCTAAATAATAAAAAAGCACCTTGCAATTACCTACCATACCTACCATAGTAGAGACAATAAGGCCCAAGCACTCACATTCTCTATAAAAGCATGTAACATGTGGCGGGGGAGGGGAGGAGGAGGACCCTGCAGGTGGTCCCGGAAGTGAAACAAACCGTGAAGATGTGAGAATCAAGATTCCATTCAGAAAGACTTTATCAACCTGGATTAAAACTTCAGGGAGTCTGATGTCCCATGAACTTTAGCTGGGTTCTGTCATCCTAGTTATCATCGCTTTCACTATGTAAATACACAAGCAGGCAGTTGTTAAATTCCCAACAAATTTAAATGCATTATAATTTTGGGGGAAAATCCTGTAATATAAATCCCCACAACACAAGGAAGCATAATTTCAATGAAATGTGACCCAAGATACGTGTTATTTCCTCCAAAAAGATGGGTTTTAGAGATAGGCTATCTATGAGTGCCTGTGGTAGTTTCAAAATGCTTGGTCCAGGCAGTGGCAATATTAGGAGGTGTGGCCTTATTGGAGTAGGCGTGGCCCCATTGAAGGAAGTATGTCACTGTCAGGGTGGGCTTTGAGACCTTCCTCCTAGCTGCCTGAAAATGTCAATTTTTCTCCTGGAGGCCTTTAGACCAAGACGTAGAACTTTCCGTTTCTCCTATGCCATGCCTGCCTGGATGCTGCCACACTCCCACCTTAATGATAATGGGCTGAATCTCTGAACCTGTAAGCCAGCCCCAACTAAATGCTGCCCCTTATAAGAGCTGTCTTGGTCATGGTGTCTCTTCACAGCAATGAAACCCAAGCTAAGACAGGGCTTAAGAAAGAGTCCAACTTGTTCTCAGTCAGACAGATAGCATAGAGGTCATTTGGATTATTAGCCACCTCAGGTCCTGGTTCCTGGTTGTGGGAGACTGGAGGAGCCTCTGGCTATACACATAAAGTAAGGGTCATTTGGACTATTAAGTATTCCCCAGTCCTGGTTGTGATAGTGTGAGGGAGCCCCTGATTATAAGGATCACTTTGATAATTAGCCACCTCTGCTTATAGGAGCTTGACGTGGCTTGGACCAACAGATCAAATAGATAGATCACTGGCCTACTAATCACTTCCTGTTTCCAGCTTTCTAGATAGAGAACAGGTGGTACGTCTTGCCCATTGGAAAGGCAGTCCTGCCTGATTGACATCTCTGGTCTCCCTGGAGATATGTGGGTGTAAGGACCTCTGTGCTGTGTTTCCAGCAAAGGTG
>NC_141534.1:8305000-8422500 GCF_021556685.1 Rattus norvegicus
CAGACTGTGTCTCCACCCACCTGTAATCACTGCTACCCTACAACTAAGTTCCCACCAGATGAGTTAGGCCTTGGAAGTTATCTGGTAAGAGACTGGAGACCCCGTTGTGAAGCAAGCAATAACTGGACAGAGAAAGGGATGTCACCTTGCCAAGTCAACTCTCGACCACCTCAGGCCATACTTGTTCAGAGATAATACTCTCCCCTGTATCAACTTCAAACTAAATCTACCTTTGTCGTTTATAACTAAAACTTCTAGGTAGATCTTGTGATAAGAAACCCACTACCCAAACAGACACGAAGACATGAACTTCGGAAAGAGCTGGGCAGTCCCATTCTGCCACGGAACACTATGGCCCTCGGAGGGCATGGTAAGGCCCTAATACATCACTGCACCAAGTTACCTTCAACTCCCACATCACAGGGAGAATGGAGGACCCTGCATTTTCTGCTACATTTCTGAAATCATTGAGGCGTGGGCGCAGATCAGTCTACCACACCTTGCCAAAGCTTAGTTCTCACAGGCAATGTCTCATGACCTTGAAGTCTATGCTCAACAAGGAAGTCATTTGGCTTTCTATCCCCACCCAGTTATCGATCTCGAACGACAAAGGGAGAAATTTCCCTTGGAAACTGTGAGCCCCTGCTGGCCTACATCCTGTCTGTGTTGAGTTCACTTCCGGTGAAGGTCATTGAGAACCATGCAATGACCTCCACTTTTCTAAAATCACATTTCATATTTTGTTGGAGAGGAAACAGAGGGGCTGTTTTGCAAATGCTCTTGGAAGTCTGCAGTTTGGACAGGGCGAGGCAAAGAAGAACAGCAGGGGCTGAGTGGAAAGGAAGGCTGTGAGGCTGAGGAGAGGCCCAGTAGGCCTTCTGCAGTCTACATATGAAAAGGAAACTTCTAGCATTCGATGCCAACACCACGACTTCTTCAGCATTCCTACCTCGTTCAAGGAGGAGGAAGAGGAAGGGAAGGGGGAGGAGGAAGAAGAAGCTATTTATTAGCTACATTAGCATAACTGTGGCCAGTTTACCTGTCAGAAGCAACCTGAAGGAAGAAACTTTTACTTTGGCTCACAGCGCCGATGGTTGCAGCCCATCGTGGCAGAACTGAAAGGACCTGGGTGACAGGATCATGTGGTAAGGCTTGCCATCATAGTCAACCAGAAGTGGAGTGTAAAGCCACAATCAGACTTATATACAACCATCGAAGGCCCAGACCTAACAATCCACCTGCACCAGCTATGCTCAGCCCCCACAGTGTCCACAGCCTCCCAAGGCCACATCACCACCTGGACAACAATGGTCAAACATGAGGGGTGGGGGGTGTCCCCCTACAGATCCAAAGCACACAGTTAGTTTGTTTACTCTCCCCAAAGATGACTTTTTAGAAATCATCACCAATGAGTTGGGTTTTCTTGTTGTTGTTGTTGCTTAACAAAGGAAATACTTGTAACTATTTTGGGATTGTTTCCACAATGACTGATGGTGATGCTAGTGGTTAAGACTCTGGCCTGTGTTTTTAATTTCTTCCAGTATCAGTGAGGAAGTGGTGGCATAATGGATGTGATCCCAGGAACTGCCCTGTAATTAACACAGTCATCTTTCCTTACAGCCCTGCAAAGCCCCTCTCAGCCGCCAGAAATAGAACTATCTGTTCTCTCCCCAACTCCTGGATGCTTTTCACTCAAGCACAGCCCTATGGACTAAGCTCGCAATTAAAACCAATATTGTCCTGCCTTCTAAGCTATTTTTCCCCCCAAGGCATGAATAATTAGCTGAAAATGAAGGACAAAATTAGAAAACTCGATAAAGGGGTCCCTCCCCACTTCCTAATACTGGTCATGGTCTGTGTGGGACAGGTCACAAGGGAAAACTGTAGTCTCTCTGAAATCCTGCAAGGTCCCCAGCACAGTCTACGGGATGAGGCAGTGGGGTGAGTGTCGCATCAATTGAGGACACTAAATTCCATCCTGCCATGGACCAGCCCCTGTCCTGTAGACTAGGAGGCTCTTCATGGAAGTTCTTCCTTCTTCTCCCATCGGCCGCTTATGGGATGCGCTGGCTAACGTGCTACTTTGGTTTATCTTACAAAGCAGATACTAAGGCAGAGTCAAGTCTTCGTCATTTCTAAGAGTCAAGTCTTCGTCATTTCTAAGAGTCAAGTCTTCGTCATTTCTCTTGGAAGTAGTAACAAGAAACACAGCAAGCACAAAAACCTGACGGGAATTGTCCTAGTCAGGGCTACTATAACTTTAATGAAACACCATGACCAAAAGCAAGGTGGCGAGGTAAGGGTTTATTCAGCTTATGATTCCACATCATGGTCCCTTATCAAAGATGTAAGGGCAGAAACACAAACAGGGCAGGAACCTGGAGGCAGGAGCTGATGCAGAGGCCATGGAGGGGTGCTGCTTACTGACTCGTTCTCCATGGCTTTCTCAGCCTGATTTCTTATAGAACCCATGACCACCAGCCCAAGAATGGTACCACCAGTTCATCACCAGTTAAGAAAATGTCCTACATGTTTGCCTACAGCCCAATCTTATGGAGGCATTTTCTCAATTGAGGGTCCAATCACTCAAATGACTCTAGCCTGTGTCAAATTGACATAAAACAGCCAGCACAGAGATAAAAAGTTGGCCAATGAAAGATCATTTATATCAAGCAAGCTACAATTGATTTAGAACCCTTGGGCACATGGATTTGGAACCCTTGGGCATACTATGATTCACTCCTTTCAGAGGTAGACCAAGAATACTTCAGAGATATGGAGCAATTACACTTCAGCTGTCAAGGACTAAGGGTTGCTGGGGCCTGGAGCATCAACTGGGTATAAGCTTACCAGCCAGAGGACACTAGTGGAGTCTACAACTGGAAGCTCCAGTGTAGGAAAATGACATATAGGGGTGAGTTACCATCAGCCTTGGCCACAGATCCAACGGAGCACCTAAACACAGAGGCCACTGTGTTTGTGTAAGGGCATGTTTCCCACAACATAAATGTGAAATTATCTCCCATACAGTTATCCTTCAAGTAAGGGAATATAATATTATCCTTGAATGCTAAGGGGTCTCCTGTTACGGTCAATGACTGTAGTCAACGTGAAGAGAGGGAATACTACGTGTTCTCTACTGTCCCACCAATGCTCTACTTGGAACGCCATTGAAATACTGTCCAAAGATGTTTAACCCAGACTTGGTCAGTGAGGGAGAACTAACAAA
This sequence comes from Rattus norvegicus, assembly GCF_021556685.1. NCBI lineage: Eukaryota > Metazoa > Chordata > Mammalia > Rodentia > Muridae > Rattus > Rattus norvegicus. The sequence goes on from NC_141534.1 coordinate 8,308,230, forward strand.
AGACAGAGTGACAAAAGGGGCAAGGGGTGGTAAGATGGGCAGAAGTGACTAGTAGAATCTCAAAACATAGCATTAGATCTTGAGAAGCATAGGAAAGAAGACTCTATTGGCAAGTTTCTACAAAAATTAAAAATTTAAAAGTGTAGTTCCAAGGTGATGGCTTCATAGGGAACGCAACTGCTATCAAGCCTGATGCTCCAAATCCAATCCCCTGGGTCCAGCAAGGTGTATTCTGATGTCCACATGTGAGTTATGGCATGTGTGCATAAACACGTGCATATATATATATATATATATATATATATATATATATATATATATATATATATATGAAAAGGAGAGGGGGCTGGAACAATGGCTCATCAGTTAACAGTGCTTGATACTCTTTCAGAAGACCAGAATTTTGTTTCTAGCCCTCACATGGAGAATCCCACCACCTTGTGTATCTCCCCAACTCCAGGGGATTCAACTCCCTTTTCTGGCCTCTCAAGGTACCCAAACACATAACCCTATATTAACCCACTCACCTACTCACCCGCCCCCCCCCACATACACACATAGTCCTATGCTCACCGGTGGTTACTTATACATAAATAAAAATAAAACCTTTTTTTATTCTAAAAAAATGGGTTGCTAACAAAATGTCTCAGCAGTTAAGAGCACCAGCTGTTCTTCAGAGACCCTGGGTTCAATTCCCAGCACCCACATGGCAGCCTACAGCTGTCTATAACTCCAGTCCCCAGGGATCATCCTGGCCTCTGTTGATGTGGGATGCATGCAGTATACAGATGCTCATGAAAATAAAGACATCCACACGCATAAAAGCTAAACGTTCTTTTTAAAAAATACAAATAAACAATATATAATACAGACAGCAAGATACTGGCTGAAAACAAGATTGTCGAACACACTCAACCTGACTGAGTCTTCCAAGCACCACTGTAACAATTCATGATAATAGTCGTGTTTTGTTTTGTTTTGTTTTGTTTTGTTTTGTTTCTGGAGCTGAGGACTGAACCCAGGGTCTTGTGCTTACATAGGCAAGCACTCTACCACTGAGCTAAATTCCCAACCCCATGATAATAGTCTTAACATTGTGTGTAGCTTTTACTACCCTGCCTAAGCTCTCGGAATGGATCACACTCCCAGCCCCCTGCCCAGAGTATATTGGATCCATGGATGAAGGACACAGACGCACGTGTTGTTCAACTTGCCTTGTTAGCTCAATTGCTGGGCAATATTAAACTCCCACACTAGCGTACCCTCCCCAACACTCTTAGCTCAGCACCCTAAATCTGTTCTCAACTTGAGTTACTCAGTTACCATTAGTTCCAGCTCAACATCCCCAACCTTGAGCCTGTACAAGCAGCCTGTGGCCATTCTGTCTGATATCTCACCTGACTGGTTACCTTTTGTCCCTCTGAAGCATGGTCAAAACCCTCTCTCCTCTCCTTGAGTCTGCTTGCTTGCCTGCAGAGACCTGGAAGTCCCGCCCTCTCCTCCCGCCCAGCAACTGGCCCATGGCATCTTTACTGATAGATCAAGAACCAATTGGGGAACAGGGCCTTAGCAGTAGAATCACCCCTACGTCCTAAAATTAAACATCTTAGCCCAACAGTATTTTCCTAGAAACTTATCGGAAATAAGTAACTAGAATCCAGGGAGGAACCAATGACACTGAAAATAACAAAAACAAGAACAAAACTGGGCAAACTCAGGAGGCTGAGGCAGGCAGATCTCTCAGTTCAAGGCCAGTTTGATCTAAGGAGGGTTCCGGAACAGCCAGGGTTACACAGAGAAATGCTGTCTTGAAAAGACAAAACAAACAAAAAAGAGTAACAATATATGTATCTAATTCTCTCTAAGCAGTGCCTGTGGTTGGGCTGAGTCCACACTGCCACATAATACTAAAGTGTGGTAAAGAGCGCCTGTGATCCCAACACTTGGAGGTTAGAGGCAGGAGGATCCAAAGTTCCTGCCATCTTCAACTACCAACGTGTCTGAGGCCAGCCTGTGTTTAAGAAAAAAACAGAACAAGAAGAACTTTATAATCAACCAATATTAGCAAGTATTTACCGAGAAACACAACCGAGTCATTTAAAGGTACAGTAAAGCTGCCCACGTCTCCTCAGGACTGAGGTGGAAGATGCTAGCCTGGGGACATTCATCTGATCCTCCTCTCCCACACTGTTCTGTTTCACTGGATTAAGAACTACAAAAACCACATTCTGTTAATAAGAAAATGGCTACCTTAGAAAACACAGCAGAAGGACTGCTCAAACAACAGAGGCTTCTGTTTCTAGAACCCTGAAGAGCACAGGAAGGCAAAGTATAAAATGATGTTTGTAGATAGAAAGCTGTTCGTGCTCCACCACCTCCGACAGAGTTGAGAGCTACCCAGAGCATATATTACAAAATGAAGTCACAGAAAACAAAATGCTGTGATCTTACTAGATTTCAAAGGCGCAGATTAACTTAACAATAACGGGGATCGGGATACTAATAACATATCATCATGGGGAAATGAGAGACATTTGGCAGGAACCGAAGCACAGGCTCCCAGTTTGCTGCTGCGATCACTCAAAGCAGGCAGTGGGTGGGTGAACGGATTTGGGAGCAACTGGCCTCCAAATTCCCACACCTCCTAACCCTACTGGGAGTCTCCTCTTCCCACAGGTACCAAAGGGACAGTAAAGAGAACAGCAAACCAACCTACAGATCTAAATGCTTCTACTGTAGTGGGAGTCTCTAAGAAAATTTGAACTCAAAATACACCCCCCCCTTTTATAAAAAGATAGGATCTCATACCACAAAGGCTACCCTCCAATTCAAATTCTCTATGTAGCCAAGGATGACAATGAACTCCTGACCCTCTGATACCGACGTGAGCTACCACTCCTGATTAATGTGCTACTAAGGATTGAAGCCAGGGTCTTATGGCATGCACACTGGACAAGCAATCTGCAAACTCAGCTATATTCCCTTCCCAAAAAATGCACCCGCAACATAAAAGAATGAAAAACTTATGTTTATCTTTTTAAACAAGTTCTCAGGTTTTCTTTAAGTTATCATTCTCTGTCTCTCTGTCTCTCCCCCTCTGTCTCTCCTCTCTGTCTCTCCCCATCCTCTTCTTCTCTCCCCCACCTCTCTGTCTCTCCCCCTCTTTCTCTATCTGTCTCTCTGTCTCCCTCTCTGTGTGTCTCTCTCTGTGTCTCTCTCCATCTCCCTCTCTGTCTCCCTCTCTGTGTCTCTCTCTGTGTCTCTCTCCATCTCCCTCTCTGTCTCCCTCTCTGTGTCTCTTTCTGTGTCTCTCTCCATCTCCCTCTCTGTCTCCTTCTCTGTCTCCCTCTCTGTCTCTCTCTGTGTGTCTCTCTCCATCTCCCTCTCTGTCTCCTTCTCTGTCTCCCTCTCTGTCTCCCTTTCTTTGTCTCTCTCTGTCACCCTCTCTGTGCCTCTCTCTGTCTCCCTCTCTGTCTCCCTCTCTGTCTCCCTCTCTGTCTCCCTCTCTGTGTCTCTCTCTGTGTCTCTCTCCATCTCCCTCTCTGTCTCCTTCTCTGTCTCCCTCTCTGTCTCCCTCTCTGTGTCTCTCTCTGTCACCCTCTCTGTGCCTCTCTCTGTCTCCCTTTCTGTGTCTCTCTCTGTCTCCCTCTCGGTCTCCCTCTGTCTCTCTGTCTCTCTCTCTCTGTGTGCTCTGTGTGTGTGTGTGTGTGTGTGTGTGTGCATGTGAGATTATGTGCATATGTGTGATGTGTGTATGTGAGCACACCAGCCAGAGCACACTGGTGGAGCTCAGAGGACAACCTGCAGTGGTTAATTCTCTTCTTCCCACCATTAGTTCCAGAGATCAAACTCAGGTCATAGAGCTGCCACAGCAAATGCCTCTCCCTCCTGAGTCACCTCACTGGCCTAAAACCTCATTTGTAACACAGAGTGACTTACACCCTGGTGCCTCACTAAGCTATATGGTTTTAATTAATCAGAAATAAATAACAGATGAAAAAAGACGTCAACAATGACAAGCATTTTGTACAGTACTCACTGTCAGCGAGCCTGGCTGCTGTAACAACCTTACATTGGGGTTCCCAACTGAGGCATATGACAATGTCTAGAGATATTTGTAGGACACTCAAAAGTCAGCAGGGCAGTGGCTCATTTTTGAGGTGGTCTTTGTTCTGATCATGGACTTGCTCTTGTATCTGACTGGGCAAGAGCTATTCCATACCTATTATTTTGAATGACCCTTTCGGCTTGAGGAGACTGTAAGTAACTCAAATATATATACTAAAAATATATATACATATATATATAAACCTAAGGTACAAACAAGTCATTATTTTAATTACTACAAAATAATACAAAGATATTAGACATAAATCAGCCTTTAAAATAGCCTTCTCCTTCGCCAGGTCCCAGAAGTCTCGTCAGAGCCTGACTCCCATGTCACAAGTATCCATCTCTTTTGTGAATGTGTTTCCAAACTATACTGTGTAAGGCTTCCAAAGCTCTGAGCCTGAGCAGACCAAAAAGCAGTTCAAATAAAACTCTGATGTGCTATAAATAATATCTCAGCTATCATTTTTATAAAAAAAAATCAATAATAACTCTTAAGGAAACTTTTAGATTTCTGTTAATGACTTCATGATTAATATACTAATGGTTCATTTGTTTAAGAGGTGTAGCCATGATGATAAGATATTAACTAAAGTAGAGGAGAAGGGACTGGGAATACTCTCGGAGCTATCTCTACAATTGTCCTGTAAATGTAAAAACCTTCTAAAAGAAAGGAAAGGCCACAGACCAGCAAAATGTAGGTAAAATTGTTTGCCGCTAAGCCTGACAATCTGGGTGCGATCCCTAGAGTCGATATGTTAGAAAAAGAAATCTGATCCCCACGAGTTATCCTCTGGCCTCCATATTCATTCTAGGTCATATACATGCACAGTCGTGCGCACACACATACACCACACCACGCCCAGAAAATGTACAATAAGCAAATAATGAGGCAATAGAAGGTATTTTGAGGGTTAAAATGCAAGTAATAGGATTATTACGAGCCTGTCAACAATTACGTCCATTTGATAAAAGTTGCTTTCACAGTGGTGGACACCAGTCATCTCAGCACTGGGGTCAGAAGGTCAAGGTCAAGGTCAATCTGGGCTCTGAAGAAACACAAGCTTTGCAAATGCTTCTCTGTCACTGGCTCCAAAGTGCGGGGCAAGCGGCTGGGAGCCAGCAGGGCAGAAGAGCTCAATTCCAGCCACACTCAAACTAGGAAACAGGGTCGGGGTGAAGGGGGGGAGGGGGAGAGGGTCGGTATTTTGGTAGAACAAAATGTGAAAACAATGTTTTGAGGCTTGAACTGGGTGTTCCCACTCAGAAAAATCAACCTGCTTCCTTTAGCTCATAGCCACTTCCACACAAGAACCTTTTCACATGCTAATTATTTTTCCAATTTTAGCCTACTTGAACAGCAACATGGTTCCCTCTTGACCAGGTTGCTTAGCGCTGCAACTTTTTTTTTCTCCTGTCCCCTGCAATCCGCCTGCTGGTGGGCTCATCAGTATTATCAGGATGTTGGTGTCAGTAGCACTCACGCCCACTCACTATCCCCCGGGCTGATCTAGACCTCAAAACCAACACTCAAGCGTGCGATGAGGCCCTTGAGGCCCTGCTGTACATCCCTGATGAACCTGCCCTTCCTACTCAGGACAAACGCCAATCATTAGCTCTGGTCACTGTCTGCGAAGTGTGTGCTGTGACCCTAGGCTGCGGGTGAATAGAACCAGTTTAAACCAGGTTTAGGGCCAGAGGCTAAGCTCAACTGGAAGAGTCATTGCCTAACAAGACACAAAGCTGTGGTTTTGCTCCCCAGCATCAACAAAACCAGACCCTGCACCACGTGTACTGACCTCTAATGCCAGCATTGTAAAGAGATGAGTCTCTCCTTAAAAGGCAAGAGGCAGGACCCTGGCACTGCCCACCTTTAACCCTAGCACTCACTCTGGAGGCAGAAGCAGGCAGGTCTCTGAGTTCAAGATCTATCTACTGAGTGAGTTTGAGGGCAGGCAGGGGCTACACAGAGAAACAACCCCGTCCCGAAAACAAGACAAAAACAAACAAACGAACCAACAACAACAACAAAAAGAAAACAAAACAACACACCAAAAAAACTATTTAAAACTCCCCGCACGTATGCAGCAGAAGTGCAGCTTGGTCTTCAGGTGGGTCCCGAACAACTGAAGCCGGGGCTAGCCCAAAAGCGATTGCCTGGAAACTGACCATAGAACGAAAACCGGCCAGAAGAGATCCCAAAGACTGGAGGATAAAACAGTGTGACTGAGGGTCGGAGAGACACCTCGGAGGTCAAACGCACCTACTGCTCTCCTAGAAGACCTGAGTTCAGTTCCCAGCATCCAAATCAGGCTTCTTACAACTGCCTGTAACGTCAACTGTGGGGGGAATCTGGCACCCTTGCATGTACACACATGGCAAACATTCACACAAACATAGACATACACATAAATGAAATAAATCTTGTCTTTAAAAAAAAATATTGAAAACACCGTAACACTCCCACTAATGGTCTCATACCAAGAAGACAGCAGGTCCTCAATACACGCTCAGCAAATCATTTCTGTCTTTCCTTTCTTCCAACTCTTGACCATGTGCAGCACAACTCAAGAGAAACAGCAGGTGAAAATACATAAAGGTAAGAAAAAAACAAAAAACTAGAAACTAATGCTTGAATCTTTCCCAGAGCATAGCAACAGGCTAGGAACTTTTCCTCATAGGACCCCAAGCCAGAACTGCTATCTGGCAGGGCATTCGGCCACACCCTGACTATACTTATCCTGTTACATACTCGTGACTCAGACTTAGCTAATAAACACACTCTTTTCTTTCTCACTTGCATGCTCTCCACGAGGTCTCATTATGTAATCCCGGCTTGCCTAGACCTCACTATGTAGACCAGGCTAGCCTGAAGCCATCCTCCTGCCTCCCCCTACCATCACGCCCAGCAGATACATATTTACAACTATCTTACCTAATTCAGAGAACTAGCAGACGCTACCCCGAATGGCTGAGTCTTGCTCTGAGTTATCACAAAGAAGGGGGTCAGCAAAACTACCCAGCAGCTACACACACCAGGAAAAGGGTTGGTGTCATGGTGCAAGCAGAAGCTAAAAGCATGCATTCTAGAAGCCAACAAGAAAATAGGCCAGGTCAGAAGCCGGGAGACTAACTAACCTTGGCATGAAGTTCTCAACAAGGAGCCCGTTGTACCAAGAAAAAAGGGTCAATGGCGGTGCAGTAAGAGGACCGGCTTTGTGGAGGGTCAGGCAGATGGCTATCTGACAGCGTTTTCACCAATGATGTGCAAAGGGAGTTTGGAGGACTCTGTGTTCAGTGTCTTTCTTCCTAGCACCCTGGAGTCAGCCTCCTATAGTATCTGGTGCAACGGCATTCACTGGGCATCCATCACGCCTCGAGACTACAGTGACAGCACTCTTCTAGTTGGAGAAATAACACTGTCTGCAGACTAAATAAAGCTTTTTTATACAAGGTCCCAGAAAGCAAATAGATCATGAAGCAGAGAACTAGTGGGGCGGCTAGGCGCCCAGCCTCTCTGCTTGCCAGCAGACAGAAAGCAGAGAGAGAAGGAGATCCTTTCTGAGCGGAGGAAAGTGAGCTCTAAAAACAGCAAAACCACTTTGGGCACCATGCCTCGATCCCATCCACCAAACAACTGCAGCCCATGTGCCGTCCTGTATGGCTGTGCTTCTCCTGCCGTTCAGAGCATCAACAGCTAAATGAGCTCAGCCCACAATTCCGGGCTCCGTGCTTCGACATGGAATATTCCTAAGGGGTCCATCGGTACTGAAGGATAGGAACGAAGCAGCAAACAGTAAATGTCGGTAAGCAAGGTGACAGAGTGAAACAAAAGTCTCGTCTTCCTTTAATAGCCACACGCATTTTTTTCTATATTAGCTTGAAAGACTCCATTATCCTAAGTGGTCATCGTTTGTTGTAATGCACCCCTCAACCTGGCTAAGAAATTTGTATTTTCCCATGTCCTTTTTTTTTTAAGATTTATTTATTTATTTTATGTATCTGAGTACGCTGTCGCTGTCTTCAGACACACCAGAAGAGGGCATCGGATCCCATTACAGATGGTTGTGAGCCACCATGTGGTTGCTGGGAATTGAACTCACGACCTCTGGAAGAGCAGTCAGTGCTCCTAACCACTGAGCCATCTCTCCAGCCCCTCCCATGTCTTTATAAACTAAAATGAGCCTACCAACTCCATCTTGAAAACATTGATTTATTGAACTTTACCTGGATATGTATGTATGTGTGTATATATATACTCATCATATACATACACTCATCAGTGTACAGGTGCCTTTGAAGGTCAGAAGAGGCCATTGGCTATCGGGAAAGAAGAGTTATGGACGGTTACGAACCACCCCATGTGGGGTCCTATGTGAGAGCATCAAGTAGCCTTAGCACTGAGGCCTCCCTCCAGCCACAGGATTCACTGTGTTCAGTGTCAACAGAGCTGCTATTTAATTTCAAGTTTTAATCCACAGCCTTCTTGTGCTAACTATAACAGGCTCCACAGTATATGGAAAGTGAACCTTAAAGAACTCTGGGTCTACCATCCATGTGAAATTAATTACCAGTGTATGAAAAATGTAATAAAATATTGAGGGTACCTAAATAATGACTAGTCTCTGCGTGGTTTAGGATGACAGCTGTCTCCACAGCCAGCCAAAAGAGAAGAAAAATGTGGGGTCTGAGCCCAAAGACTTAAACCTCTATCTCAGAGATCAGCAAAATAATGTCGATCTTTTGAGTTAGAGGTTAACCATCTTAAAACTCAAACAAAATTAAACCAAGTTATTCAAAATCTCCCGTTTTATGTAGGAATCAGTAAGAGTTTCAAAATCAAGGATCCAAGCAACAGAAGGAAGTGGGCACAGACGTAGGAAAAGATGATTGTTAAGATTTGTCTCAAGACACATATTAACATGCATACACACACAGACACACACACACACACACACACACCACCACACACACCACACACACCACACACACCACACATACACACACAGACACACACACACAGACACACACACAGACACACACATAGACACATACACACAGACACGCACACACACACACACACACACACACACATTCAAACATTCAGCCACCTTCTGCAGTAGCAGTGTAACAATAAAAGCACACTTGCTCTCACAGAAGCCCAGTACGCTAAGACACGTGGGCCCTGAGATTTGTAATCTGTAGTTATTTGCTCATGGCTTGGTTTTGCATTGCTTTGATTTAATTGAATGCCACGAATATACAAAGATTTTCATTTGGTACTAAAAGAAAATTTTGCACTTTTGGTAACTTATATTTTTATATTCATAGCAAAAGAACACCCAGGGTAATGACCCTGGTTATTAGGAGGTCCCCCATAAAGGGGGAGGACAGTTTTCTGTTCAGTATCATTTCGATTCTGCATTGTTTTTTTTGTTTGAAGGAGTCTGACTCCTCAAGATTGGTTCAAAGGCATTATTAAAGGTTAGGTTTTAGGCGAAATGTTTGTTAAAATAAAATGTTCCTCCAGCTTCAGAGTAATTTCACCAGCATGGCCACCCTGGCTCATAGTCCTGTCACCCCCCCACCTACCCCCCACCCCATTTCGATTACTCTGATTTACACAGAAAGCCTGACCTGTGTCCTTTAGCCCTAGACTACCTATTTCACCTCACACAATGGCAGAAGTAGGCTATGACTCATCTTCCTCCACCAAACAATGCAAGTCTGAGTGCAGTGGGAACAAACCACTTAGACTTGCCAGCTCACTGAACTGTTGAAACTAAGGTCAAAGTGCTGAGACAGGAACGGGAGTGTGTATGTCGGGGCGGGGGTGGGGGGCGGCTCGGGGAGTACCCAGATCCTATCAAATCCCCACACAGTACCTAATGTCACTTTCCAACAAGTCCTGAAGTTGCTAATGATTGAAACAGGAAGCACCTGGTGCCCTCTAAGCACGGGTCAGAGAAGCGATGGGAAAACACAAAACAGATCCAGGACCAGGTCCAGGAGCAGCCAGCCATTCAAGTGATACCACGGGAAAATTACACAAGAAGCGATGGGGTACTACAGCTTAAACATCTTAGAGTACCATGTTTGATATGTTTGATTTCCTATTCCTAGATACCAACCAGCAATCCACGTCCATTAGCAATCGATTTATGTACTACTGGGCTACACAACGTATGCTTTTTATTTTTCTGGTACTCTTATTTTGTACAGTACTTAAAACATGCAAATCCTAAACACCATCTCCTAGGGAATCCTGTTGGAGAGACCAACAGGTCTCCAAGATTCAGGATTCACATAGTTCATGACAGGGGTATCTGGGATCCACAACTCTATAAACAGTGCTGTATGTTCTTCTTTCTTTCTTCCTTTTCCTCCCTTCCTTCCTTCCTTCCTTCCTTCCTTCCTTCCTTCCTTCCTTCTTCTCTCTCTCTCTCTCTCTCTCTCTCTCTCTCTCTCTCTCTCTCTCTCTCTCTCTCTCTTTCTTTTTCACACAGGGTCTTACTATATAGCTCAGGCTAGCCTGGAACCCTCAGAGATCCACTGATCTCTGCCTCCTGAGTCTTCGGATTAAAGGCCTGTGCTACTTGCCTGGCTCCAATGTAGCACTTCTCAACCTTCCTAATGCTGCGACCCTTTAATACAGTTCCTCATGTTGTAAGCCCCAACCATCAGGTTATTTTTGTTGCCCCTTAATAACCGTAATTTTGCGGTCATGAATCATAATGTAGATATCTGTGTTTTCCCATGGTCTTAGGCGACCCCTGTGAAAGGGTCTTTTGTTCCCCAGGGGTCTCGACCCACAGGTTGGGAACCATTGCTCCAGGGTCTTCTTGATCACGATTCTCAGGTTGCCCTCTGCCTTTCTTCTCCCAAATTCACTACATTCCTGTGCCTTTGTGATTGACAGCCTACCTGGTCTTCAGAACCAACAGCTCCGTTCTCTATAGCCCACGGGGTTGTAGAGGCACTCGAGGCAGGCGGTCTGCTCTCAAGCCTGAACTCCTTCATGGGGTTAAGTATCTGGCAAGTCTGACAGCCCTAGTAAACATCGAGACAGCCGTGGCCCAGTCCTCTTACCCCCCGGCACCAGATTTTAGTCCTTACACCATATAGGCAATCTTGATACTCTTCGTGCCTCCCAGGGTACACGGTCTGTACCAAAACATGACTACAATGTTAACTAAATACAGCAAAGAGTAAAAATAATTAAAGAAGACCTCAACATCCAAGGATAATCATAAACCTGCAGGCTGCCAACCCAAGCATCAGAAGAAGCCACTGTAGCATGTGAGAGCTTCCTGGCAATGTTTCCAAATCTCCCTCCACCCTCCTCTCTCTCCTCTCCCTGGCCCCCATCTTTCTCTCATTCACTCTTTTCTCTGTAATGCATGCACACACACACATACACATAAAACGCCTGGTGAAAATCTTCCTTCCAAAGCTCCCAATTCATCTTGCTCCATTAGAACACTCCAGTGAGTCACCCAGTCCCTAAGACCTCTTTTTTGAGCCTCTCCCTCTCAACCGTCAATCCCACCACTGCACGCCCTGCCCTGAATGAACATCAGTGCACAACGGAAGCTAAAACTTGGCCTGACCCTACCCAAGGAACTCATCTGCTCTCTCCACAGCACTATGGACTTCTGCTTCCTGCCATACGTGGTGGAGGCCTTGCATATAGGGGCGATAACGCTTTCTTCTTATCTGTCTAGAGTGGAACTGCCAATTCAGTTGGCACAAAAGTCATCCTCTCCACAGACCTATCCACATGGCTTAATCCAGGACATTCCTGAGGAGCTGTTGCACAGCTACGAAGTCACAGTCTCGGTTCAGCCACAGCAGGGCCCCTGGAAAGAGCCTCAGGACACAGGTGGCACCAACGGACTGCCAATCTTCCAACGCATCTATCAGAAAAGGAAATGCCAATCAAGACATGGAGTCTCATAGGCCAATAAGAGAGTGGGAAGGGTGGCAAGAGAAGCAGGCTCTCCCAAAGTTGTTTCCTGAGCAGGGAACCTCTGGCACATCATCTGGTCATTCACAGATGCCTATGTGAATGTGTGCCCCATCAAAATAGTACTCCTATCAAGGTCACTGAAGAGACATGCTTTACAAAACTAGCATAAACTAAGCTTAATTTAAGAGAAGAGATGTGAAACTCCTATAGAATTAGGGATGGGGTAAACATTGGTTTTCTATTTTTATGAAAATAACATCCCTGATATATTTTTTTAAATGTTATCTTCCCAAAGCCTTTATAGCAGCCAGAGCAAAGGAAGAAGTAATACTACCTAAATAGAGCAGAGCTCTGCCAAGATAGTATTTTACAATAGCTGACCCTTGTCATCCAGTAACTTTGTTTATTACTGTCCATAATTTCCTTCTAGTTGGCTTCTGATTTTAACCACTGCAGCTGCTCCAGACCGTCTGCAGCAAGACGACAAGCAGGTTGGAATCCTAGGCAGGAGAAGAGAGAAGCCTACCAGACTCCAAAGGCATTTCAGAAAGGTGACAGTGCCACTGCGATTACCTCTCTTCAGGAAGCTTTCGTCACCGCCCTGAAAGGTACCATGATTACACCCTGGGACCATAGAGCTCCTCAGTAAGAAAACAAAGACAGAGGCAGCGATGTGGAGAATCACAGCTCGTGAACACCCCCAGGCCCTTGGCCAAGAACGATAATCACTAAGGAAAATACAAGCTGGTCCTCTCATTTTAGTAGCATGCTTACAAGATACACCTATTATTGTCGTGTCCCCATGCTACTAGGAAGGAAACATCAAAAGGGGGGAAAATTGCAAAAAAAAATAATAATTTTTTGCCAAAAAGTAAAATCTAAGTACTCTTAAAATGTGGGGTTTTTTGTTTTGGTTTGGTTTGGTTTGGTTTTCGCATTTTTTTTTCTCAGAGACCGCACTGCAAGCATATTCATGTATCCATTTAAGAATACGTGGATGTTTAAAATGATCAGAAAACGAAGTCACTCTGGAAGGAGACTCTAATTAGGAAGTCAGAGCACCCACCTCCTGGAAACTCTGCCTATCCAAGGACAAACCTATAGTAAACAGAAGCCCCCTGTTTCCACCACCCACCACATTGAAATAAACAGACACCCCTACAATGCACCGCGGCGAAATGCTTTCTCGTGTTCCTTGTGAGCTCTGAACTACACCTGGGCTTCTTAGAATGTTGCCTTTTCTGCCAACACAGTAGACTGAACAGAACAGAGGGTCAGGATCTTCAACACCCCAGCATCAGACACGGTACTGCATGCTGAAAAGTCAGCTCCTGGAAGTTGGAGCTGGAAGAGCTAGAGGTCAAGGCCAGCCTGGGCGACATCAGTAGCCTGGCACAGAGGAAAAGTGTTCTCTAAGAGTAAACAGGCAGGGGTGCTGGAGAATGGCTCAGCACTTAAGATCACTGCTTCAATTCCTAGCCCCCACATGGCAGCTCGCAACTGCCTACAACTCTGGTTCCAGGAATCTGACATCCTCACACAGACATACATGCCAGCAAAACACTAACACACATTAAATAAAAATGAAACGGGAGTAAGGAGTCAACACTGTATGAGCTGCCTTGAACACGGTGGCAAACCTTTGACACAAACGGCATTCGACAGCATTCAGAAGCACCTGATACGTGGCCTCTATTCGGCTCCACAGAGACCCGGCATTTGTAGGAACAGGCCACCTCTGCCTGTCACTAGATTAAACCCTGCTCTCAGCAGCTTCCTGACTTACAAATCAGACTTAGGAAGAGAAAGGGACACTCTCTTTCAAAAGCCTCCCTTACTGTCTGGTGCCTAGCAACTGACAAACTTACCTGGGGATCTCCTGCAAGCCTGGAGAGACACCTGCCCAGGCAAATCCAGCCTCCACTTTTTCCACCGAAATGTGGTGGCTGCCAGTCTGCTCATCACCTACGTTGGCGGCTGAGTTGAGGGAAACTGTAACTGTGAAGGAAGTCAACACAAAAGCTGCCTGCGAACTGCACACTGGGATGTCCTGTTAGGTTGGTTTTTTTTTTTTTTTTTTTTTGAGTCCCTTTTATTTTTCCCACAAGAGGATCTGACTAAATCTAACTCCACCTCCCCCCATTACCAGACAGGAAGTTAAACTCTGCAGTCAGTACAAACTCTTGAGGTACTTTTGGTCTTAATAATCACAGTTAAGGCCTTTGAATGTTCTAAATCAACTAGAGAGATTCTAACCATTTTTGTTTGATGTTGTCTGACAGCAAGGACCAACATACACACACACACAGACACACACACACACACACACACACACACAGATACACACACACATACATACACACATACACACATACACACACATACATACACACATACACACATACACACACACACACACACAGAGATACACACATACACACACCACTGTGCATACACATGACAATGTTTACTTCCCTTGTGGTGCAGGCCTTTACTCCCAGCACAGGGGAGGCAGAAGCAGGTGCTTCTCTGTGAGTTTGAGGCCAGTCTACAGGGCGAGTTCCAAGACAGCTTCAGCTACATGGAGAAACCCTGTCTCCGAACACCACAAAGGAAAAGAGAAACTGCCGTGATGGAAAAAAAAATAAGCACACCAGAGTTATGAGCAGTAACTCTTTCTTGACTCACATTTTCCAGTCTTCTATTTTAGATGTCTGTCTTGTTCTCCTGACATCACTCACATATGTGTTATCCACATAAGCACAAAGAAGAAGGAAAAGCATGTACACCATGGTATCTGCATCCTCGGTCTTCTAATAGTTTTCTCCCCACTTCTGAAACAGAAAATCTGTACCCAGCGTGCAGATTTTTCAGAGAATACGTAAGCCTACCAGGCTCCATGGGAGCTTCAACTAAAGGGAACCTGTCTAGCTCAGAAGACCATAGACTTGTGACTCTGGACAAAAATAAAATCCTCCCTCCTCCAATCCTCATTCTCCCAATGAATAAGATGGGACGGGACAATAAAAAGTCAGAATGGCTCGGGTCATGTCACTTAGTGAAAACCCAAAATAAGTGGCCGTTTTACTGCTATAATCCGCATACTATGAAATCGTAAGTCCAGATGCAGTGCCCAAGTCAACGGATATCGGATGCAGACTCCGTGCATCACCCCATCACCAACTATACCGCCCTACAAACCATCACCCTACGGATAGCCGTCACCCTTCACACGCTTCCTTACCCAGCCTAAGGCAGCTACTACCATCTCCTTCTGGTCTCTAGGGATTCGCTGGTTCTAGACACTTCCTATAAACGAAATCAACAGAATTTGATATGTTGGGCCTGGCTCCTCTAGTCGAGCATGTTCTCGAACCTCTGCACTGGAGCGCATGCCGATATCTCACTGTTGGTGGTGGAATGGCGTTTTGCTGCACAGATGAGGCACACCACGTCTTCCATCAGTTCACAGGCAACTGGATGGGGTCCACCTTTGGGCCACTATCGGTTTTTCAGCTCTAAACTTCCACATGTAAACTACTTCGACGGACACATTTTCACTCCTCTTGGAGACAACATAAATCTCGGGAACAGAGTCGCAAAGCGTTTTTACATAATACCATGAGTGCACTGAGGAACTCCTGTTCACTTTTCTAAAGGGGCAGCACCATTTTTACCTTCTCTCCGGCAGCTCCATGAAGATGGGTCTCCGTGTTCACTGTTCACCGTAAACCAAAATATCTCTGCTCCCATAGACAGAGCTAAGTAGCCAAAGTAATGAACAAGAACGGAAGCACGACCCCGCATAATCCGGGAGAAAGGAGGCATCCATGGACAGCAGAAGCCAGCTTCAGAAAGGACCAGTGAATCCCCACACTGCTACTGGCATAGTTGTACAAGCCACACTTGCTACCTTTTGTCTTTCTTGATATCGAAAGTATAGATATGGGAGAATACAGTGAGTACTTGAAAGAGAGTCTAATGCAAAGGGTTGATGGTGCTTTCAAACCTTAGCATGTCCAAGCAAATTTACGTAGGATGACATCAATTGCCTCTTGATGCAACATTCTACTGTAGAATTTAGTTTTTTGATCCTCCCTCATAAAAACTAAACAGAATGAAATCTATATAAATAAAGCACAACAAAGAAAATACTACAAGGCCATGTAGTGGTGTGAATTAATTTGGCCCAGGGAGTGGCACTATTAGGAGGTGTGACCTTGTTGGAGGAAATGGGTCACTGTGGGGAGGGCAATGAGATCCTCCTCCTAACCACATGGGAGCCAGTCTTCTTCTTCAGCCTACAGATAAAAATGTAGAAGGATCAGCTCCTGCTGCCCCATGCTTGCCTGGACTCTGCCATGCTCCCACCTTGATGAAAATGGGCTGGCCCTCTGAACCTGTAAGCTGGTCACAACTAAATGTTGTCCTTTATAAGAGTTGCCTTGGTCATGGTGTCTGTTCACAGCAGTAAAACCTTAATATAGGCCATAGCTTTAAAAAAAGATTAACACTTGGAGCTGGATAGGTGGCTCAGTAGTTAGGAGGTCTTCCTACTCTTGCAGAAGAACTAGATACAGTTACTGGTAACCACATAGCAGCTCACCATCACCAAAAATCCAATTCCAAGGGAGCAAACACCCTTTTCTGGCCTTCACAGATATCAAACGTGTGCAGGCAAAATAATACTAACAGAAAATGAGGATAACTATTTTACCCAGAAAAAGAATTATAAACAAAAAAAAAAAAAAGGGAAGGTGCTTTTCTGTGTTTTCCAATGCCAGGCCTCAAGTCTTGCAACCTGTATTCATACTGTGATTCATCCGTCTTTTAAAATTTTCCATGTCCCAAGGCTACACTACGTAATCCATTGTTTTAGTTATTTCTTGGCACACAGCTGATGTTGAAAGTGACCATTGAACTTTTATATGTCCAAGAGAACTTTCCACTGTGGGAAATTTTCTAAAACAACCTCATTGAACTACACGGAAACGTCATCAAAGCTCAAAAGCAGAGAAGCCACACATCGGCCCATTTAGCCACCACACTGGTTTCCCTGCAGGACGGATGAGACACCAAGCATACTCCAGACAAAGCGCTGGGGCTTCCCCAAACCCTGAGAACGAGAAAAAGAAGCTACCATCAGTTCCCTAAGGTTATCTGAAGGAACTCCTAAAAACTTCCAAAACTCTTTCCAAAAACTCCTTAGGATTGTAGGAACCTGGTCCTCACAGATCTGTTCCTCTGATAGGTTACACGGTGGCCTGGTGCCTAGCTCAGGAGGCCATTTCTGTCACAAGTATCTGTCCACGGTATGCGCACTCTTATTCAGTCTGGTGTTGAGACAGCTGTAATCAAATTTGGTACATACCACTAGCTCTATTATAGCCCCACAGCAACTGGCTGGCAGCCTAGGTCTCTTCTCACCAGGAGGGAAAAAAAGGGATAGCATGGAAAGAGAATAAAG
Organism: Rattus norvegicus; assembly: GCF_021556685.1. Classification (NCBI taxonomy): domain Eukaryota; kingdom Metazoa; phylum Chordata; class Mammalia; order Rodentia; family Muridae; genus Rattus; species Rattus norvegicus. Next base: position 8,325,776 of record NC_141534.1, read on the forward strand.
AACTAAACAGCTGAAACACATGCAGCATAGCAGAGTGGGAAAGAGAAGTAAAAATATTCAAGTAGCAATCTCTGTAGAAGAGACATACCCAGCATATCACACACACACACACACACACACACACATACACACACATATGCACATATGTAAACCTGTACAAAAACACACACAAATATAAATACATGTACCTAGGTCAGCCCACTGTGCCACAGAAAGTACACAGTTTCCTTATCCTGCTATTGGCAAAGCCTCTTGGCTTTGAACATCGTATTATGACTGTCAGCCCAAACTAATGAACCTATCCTCCTAACAGCGCCATACACCAGGTAAAAACCAGTGCCAAACCATACTCCAACACCAGCGTGACCAAATAGGAGGGGCCTGGCCCTCCTCCATCAGACTCTGCACAATACTGTCCTTGGCTGCCAACTCTTCTCTACTGCCCTTAAGCTGAAGCCATGGCTTTGCTCATCACTCATGTCAAGAAAAGAAAGAGGTCAAGCAGGGGCAGGATGTATTCTCCTGGCTGAAATAACATGACTTGAATTTACAGATTTCTAAGATCAACCCCCTGCTAACGGACATTCTCTACTTAATAGCAGTGGGTGTAAGACTGTTCTCTTGAGAGTCTTCTCATCTCTTTATAGCCTGTCTTGAAATAAAATCTGATGACCATTTTTGTTTCATGCCCTTATAAACTATCTGTCTTGAAATGACTTTACCCTTATAAAAATAAAATGTAAAAATAGCATACAAAATTCTCACGTCGCCTCCCACAATGTGAGTATTTTACATAACTGATCCAGACCAGAGAGTTAACATTGATAACAATTGTGCAAACATGTCTACAGGTACAGACTTCCCATTCTGTCCTGGTTATGGCCCAAGTTTCAATCGGAGATCACCCATGTGAATGAAGAATCCATAAACCAAGCTCTATCTATGTCTGTGTCTTATCCCCCACAAGGTTCTGCTTGCTAACGAGCTGGTCGTTATTAAACCCTGAGTGTGCCAGGCTAGATATTCACCCCTCTGCACTTCTGCTCTCACTCTGTGTGTCGAGTTTCACAGCCGGTGTCCCCGCAAAGTATTGACAATTAAATTCCTCCCATGAAAGAAAAAATTATATATCAGGAAACACAGGTTACATCAAGGAGGAGGAGGAGGAGGAGGAGGAGGAAAGAAGGAGGAGGAGAAGGAGGAGAAGGAGGAGAAGAAGAAGGAGGAGGAGGAGGAAGAGGAGGAGGAGGAGGAGAAGAAGCAGCAGCAGCAGCAGAAGAAGAAGAAGGAGAGGGAGAGGGAGAGGGAGAGGGAGAGGGAGAGGGAGAAGCAGAAGAAGCAGAAGAAGCAGAAGAAGCAGAAGAAGCAGAAGAAGCAGAAGAAGCAGAAGAAGCAGAAGCAGAAGCAACAAGATCCAAGTCATTTCCCTGAAACTCAACACATTCACTTCTGCAGCAGACATCTTTCATGAGTGGTGGGCAGAATCAGAGAGGCTCCAAAAGAATCCCACAAAATCAGCTTCGGTTTCCCCACGTAGGGATGCTCAAGTGCAGGTCTAATATCAAACGAATTATAAGGAAGCTACCTTTCTTTATATCCATAGCTTCCTTTGGGTATTATAGCTGCAGACGAAGGATGGTCATAAAACTCTGCAGCCTCACCAGGAGCCCACACAGCCTTCCCACATCTTTGTTTATGTGGCCGCTCAGAGCAATCTACCTACAAAGCTGTCCCAGCCTCCAGGTTCTCTTCCCTCCAGTCCTTCCCTTGGAGTCCCCAAAGGATCTTTCTACAGAACTTAGAACTGTGTAACTCCACAGGCCCGGGGTGGGGGGCTTCCTGGATGAGGATGGATGGAGTCCAGTCTCCAACAGGCTCACATACCCCACAATCTGAACTGCTCATCCCTTGGCTCTCCTAGCCAATCTCTATCCTGTGCACCCAGGAATGTGAAGATTAAAAAGGACATTCTTTCTTGAAGGCCACACGATCTAACTTTTTCCTTCCTTGGTGGTACTAAGAGTGGAACCTCGGGCCTTGGGCATGCTTCAAGTGAGCCTTCCCTCTAATGTTGTCATCAGAGTGATGTTATTTAGGATTCAGTTCTCTTGAGTATCTGAAAGGGACTGGTCCCAAGCCTGCCTGCAGGCATCAAAACCCAGAGGGTCAAGTCCCTTATAGGAGGTGCTAGAACATTCACATCGCCTGACCACCTTGATAACATCTGTAAATTACTCACAGTAACCATCTCGATACAAGCAGCCTCAATTCTGTCTCATTTGAGGAAAAAGAAATCTGTACATGTTCACTAGGAAAGCAATTTTTCCCAAAAAGTTTTGATCCGTGGCTAGCCGAATCCACTTATACAGAAGCCCTAAGAAAGAGCGCTTCCTCAAAGGATATTCTAAGATTTCTTTAACTCATTTGTGTCCAACGATGATATCCTATCTTGGCTTTTTATACCACTAAAGGTCACTAGCAAAAACCCTAGGTTGACATGAAGAGGATTCGTCACGCGGCGTTGACAACATGTGCTGAGGATGCTGTTACTGTTCAGATGATTCAACTACAAAAAGTCAACGCCAGGAAAAAAAAAACCCTTGGAAAAATAAGCAAACCCCAAAAAAAGCAAAGCCAAGGATGGTATTTCATGGGTGGAGTCATTTCTCAGACTATTTTCCCAAAGCACCAAAGATATAAATAAAATCTAAAATCAAGCCTTCACTACCATATTAGTATACAGTGTAACTGAAGGGCATTATCATTCACAAAACCAAGTTACAGAGAGTCAAACCTACACCCCACTCTGAACAACGAGAAATGATCCCCCGACCGCACAGAGGCTAGGATATACGCCCTCTGCCATGCACACATCGTTCACAACTTTCAGTGAGGGGGAGAGGAAAGTAGGAATCACAGCTTTGGGGACAGGCTGGGTCTTGTAAGTCAAGGCCCTCCTCTCATGGCAAGGTGCACACATCTGAGTGTGAGGCAAGCTAGGTCTCAAGGGCAGAGTTGCTTTCTGGTAAAACCGGCAAGTATTTTCGCTAACTGAGCAGTAGTTCACAGGGATCTGTGGTAGAACAGACCAACACTCCCTGATGCCTGAGGAGGCAACCACTTAGCAGAAGCAAGATGGGTCAGCCAGGCACTTAGGAGAAACCCCAGCACAGTCAGTTAACTGCTTAGAGCAGGAGTCATTCAGATAGCCACTCCCACTATAAGCACCCACCCCAAGGGCAGGACGGAAGGTCATCGCCTGGGCTCTTCAGGGAAGCAAGAACAGTTACTTACAGAGACAGCAAAAGATAAGACACCAAACACTAAAAATCAAAGAAGTTAGATTTGGTTTGGTTTGTTTTTTTTTTTTTTTTTTTTTTTTTAAAGACAGGGTTTCTCAGTGTAGCCCTGGCTGGTTTGGAACTCACTCTGTAGACTGGGCTGACCTCAACTTCAGAGACCCACCTGCCTTTTTGCCCCAAGTGCTGCGATTAAAGGCGTGTGCCACCACCACGTGGCTTTAGCAATACTATTTTGAAAAATAAAAGGAGACATGATTTTCTGAACCATCTATGTGTTTCCTCTTGATTTTTGTTTTTGTTTGATTTAGTTTAGTGTGTGTGTGTGTGTGTGTGTGTGTGTGTGTGTGTGTGTGTGTGTGTTTTCTTCAACGATTTGGGTTAGTTTGTTTGTTTTCGATTGGGTATATGGGTGGAGGGATACGTATATGAGAATAAGATCCCCACAGAGACCAGAGCCGAGACAGAGACAGAGACCCAGTGTGCTGAGTTACAGGTAGCTGTGAGCTGTTCAACATGGGTGCTGGGAACCTACCCCAAGTCCTCTGAAAGTAGCACACATGCTCTTGACCGCCCAGCCATCAACCCTCCAATCCTGGCTTGGGTTTTTTTGAGACAGAGTCTCACCCAGGCAGCTAGGCTATAGTCAAACTTAGCAACCCTCCTGCCTTGACCTCCCAAGTGCTGAGATTACAGGCATGTGCCAGCATGTCTGGAGTTACATGTTCTGTCTTTTAGATGTCTGTAAGCAACCTACACATGACAGAGCAAGGGACAGTAAGTGACTTTCCTTAAGTACATTTGTTGGCACTGTGAGAAAAAAAATGTGACCGGTTTCTAGAGAGTTCTAGAATGTTCGAGCTTTGTGGCAAGGTGTGAAGAAGACATCAGGTACTTTTTCTTTTATTATCCTTGATAATAAAGCCCAATGGGAAAAGTGACCAAGTGGTTCCCGCCAGCCTATGGGTTCAGCTAGGGTTGCTCGGAACACTACCCCACTGTCACCTGCCACTCACTGCCTGTCTCCTCACTGACTCTCTGCAGCTAAACGTACTAATTTCCCCAGATCCTGACTACTGTCACCAGCTCACATTGCCTGAGCATACACTGAAGTCTGCCTCAGAGACTCGGCTCTATCAGCTGGCCCCTCCAAAAAGGCAACACTATCCCTGTTTACAAACTGGCTTCCATGGGCACCATCCACCACAGTCCACTAGGCGCATTTGTCTGCACTCCAACCCTGGTCATAGGACTGTGTCTGTCCCTGAGCAAACGTCCTCATGCAAATGTGAGGGTGCTCCCTCTTCAGAAGATACGGGGATTAGCACGTATGAGTCACCCACAGATCCAGCTTACAGCTGCCAACACACAAAGACAGTCTCGTCCAAACATGGACACTCCACCCACTCAGACTGAGAATGAGATAAACATCTATTCATGACAGTTAGGGCCAGGGCTGTGGGGAAAGTGAAGAAATCCAGGTAGTAACTGGACAGAAACAACCCAGGAACTGGAGGCATTTGCCGTCTGGTAGTGCGTGAGAGAGAGAGAGAGAGAGAGAGAGAGAGTGTGTGTGTGTGTGTGTGTGTGTGTCTGTGTCTGTGTCTGTGTGTCTGTCTTTCTGTGCATGTGAATGTGTATGTGTCTGTCTATATGTCTGTGTGTTTGTGTGTGCTTGCGTGTGTGTGTGCGCGCGCGCGCACACACGCGTGCTTGCGTGCATGTCTGTGTCTGTCTATGTGTGTGAATGTATATGTGTCTGTGTATATATGTTTATCTGTGTGTGTTTGTGTGTATCTGTCTGTGTTTATATCTTTGTTTGCATGTGTGTGTGTGTGTGTCTGTCTTTCTGTGCAGGTGAATGTGTATATGTCTATCTATATGTCTGTGTGTTTGTGTGTGTGTGTGTGTCTGTCTGTCTGTGTCTTTCTCTGTGTGTGTATGTGTATGTGTGTGTGTCTTGTATGTGTATCTGTGTGTCTGTTTCTGTGTGTCTGTTTTTGTGTGTATTTGTGTGTGTGTGTGTCTGTCTGTATCTGTGTGTGTTCATGGGTACCGGTGCTTCTTAAGGCCAGAGGTCAACCTCAAGTATCTTCCCTAATCACTGTCCACCTTGGTTTTTTTGAGAAAGGGCCCCTTGTTGAAACTCATCTAAGTTAGCTGGCCAGTGAGCCCAAGGATCCTGTCTCTGCCTCCTCCCCCTTGAGATTACAAATGTGTCAGCACACTCAGATTTTTTTTCAACTAATTTCTGGTAATTAAACTCAAGACCCCACATGGCAAGCACTTTACTGACTACTGTCCCAGGCCATGGCCTTGCAGTCTCTAATATAATGTGGGAGAGTCAAAAAATAAAAATAAAAAAAAGTCCAAACGAGGGACAGAAAGGATACGCGTTATTTCTCACTGTGGCATCTCCAAGTCGGAGCACTCAGCAACCCGTTCTCAGTACCCAGATGGCGTGGGCTGCTCCTCTGACCAGTAGATTTGGAGGGGAGAGAGGACTGCGCTGTTCTGTGCTCTGCAGCCCTGACAGAGCTGGCTCCCAGGCTAGCCAAGTGGTTCAGCTTGCAAGCCACAGATGTCATGGCACCTAGGACTGACTGGCCAGAGGCTGCAAAAGGAACAAGGAAAGGCAGTGGCGGAGAAAAAAGGTTGTGATGAGCTGTGCTAGAGGGAGAAGCACAGAGCCTGCCTGTGATGGCAGTGCTCATCAGCACAAAGAGAAAGGCAGGATGGAGAAAGGAGCTCAGAGGCAGGGCTAGCAAGGGGAAAAGCTTCAAAGAAGGTAGAAACGAGAGACAAGCCTCCAGGTTCAAGGCAGCCTCTCCAGCAAGCGAGCCATTCCCAATCGTGTCAGTCTGTACCCTTCGCCATTAAAGCCGTCTCTGGGGAGTGTCTGTGAGTAAGGCTGTCTGGCCAACAGAGTTTAAATACGGTGAATGTAACAACGTAGATTTTGAAATTAAGAATATTGGGCTGAAATAACTTCCAGCCAAATGCCGATTAGTGGCAAGCTACAGAAACCAATGTTCCCACTTGGCATGCAAGTCGGTCGGTGTCCGGCTTGGGGAAATGGCTGGCCTTGACTGTTCACGGACACTGACATCCACTGGTGCCCGTGCCCTCTTGCAGGATACACCGTGTCAGGAATCTAACTCGGACATGAAAGATGATGTATGTAAGCTTTCACGACGGCAAGGAAGACTGCAAACGGGGGTGTTCTTTACTTCCGTTATGGCCCAACCCAATTACCCTCTATTTTGTTCCGCCTGGATCGTGTGCCCTCGAAGGCAGCTCCCTGGCTCCAGAGATGCTGACTGGACCCACAGGAAGCCCAGAGAGTTCAAAGCTATTTTTATGAAAGTAAATGATACTATACAATGCTTCCTTTTCCTCACGGTCACAGCCAAAAACCATTTGATGCCAACAGGAAACAGACGTTCCTCAAAGCACCACGAGGCCAGGTGTCAGGTAGCACCAGCTGCCAGAGCCTGAGCCAGAGCCACCCCTGAACTCTAGCACAAATACTTGCCGTGGACTCTCAAGCCCATCGAGATGTGACTTTTGGTGACAGAAGGACAATAGCAGGCAGCATTACTACTTCTGAGTGCATGAAAGTCGCAGACTTGAGGGATCCGTGATGTTGGCTCTTCTCCAAGTCACTCTCTGACACCCGCAAACCCACCCCACCCCCAACCCATGACGGCACAAGAAAGAGCAGAGAGGAAAAGGAAGCCAAACAATGACTCTAGGCTGTGGATTTCATATTCAAGGAGCAACAGGTGTGTGGGTCTGGGGAAATATAAATTCTCAAAGCACCTTTCACCTCAGCAGGGCAAAGAGCCAAACACAGAAACCTGACATTAAGGCAATGATGTCAGAAGTGAAAAGCACCATCCTTCTCCAGCCACGCCACAGGATAACTTCCCCCACGTAGCCACTTGAAACACACTTGACTGTAAAATAGCAGAGGCACTAGTCATCCATCTATCGTACGCCATCTTTAAGGCTTAGCGGCTGACACATGCTGGGTAAGCAGTCCACAGTTACTTAGTGAGTGAGAGTGAATGGGAGTGAAGTAAGAGGCAAGCAGAAAATGCTCTCCAGAATAAAGATAGCCGAAAGCTCACACACACACACACACACACACACACACACACACACACACACACACACCCCCGAGGTAGTATATAAATGTCGTTCTTAAAGAGCACGAAGCTGGACGGAGTTGGACAGTGGGGCGAATCTCAAAGGGGTCAGGATGAGGAATAAGACCAAAATAGATTGAATGAAATTCTCAAACAATGAATAAAAATATGTTAAGTTTCTGCGTTGCTCTTTTGTTTGTTTTTCCACTCTCCCAACATGAGAACAAAAATTGGAACCCAGAGATCACGGACAAGAGACATGACTGGGAACGTAGCCTCCACAGAGGCAGCTAGTCTACCATCCCTTGGGCTAACAGTGGACGGCAACCATCATCAGGAAAAAGCCAAGTGACAAGTCAGAGTCATCTAGGTTTCTCTTTCTTTCCCTTTGCCATTGGAGAGAAAAGTTTCCAGTACAGAATATACAAAATAGCTTTGTTGTGTATATTCCATGCTCTAATAAAAAAGGCTTAGCTGTCTGTGACATAGACAAGGAAATACAAGTGAGAACAACACTGTGTGGAAATGAAGCTGCCTGGTGAGATCTAAAAGAGACGCTGTTGTGGTAGGGCAGGTCTGCAGTCCCAGTCCTTGGGATGTGAGAGGGTGGAAAGGTCACAGAGGGAGGCCAGCCTAGGAGCTCAGTGAATTCTGCCTGGGCTATACAGAAAATCCTGGTCTCAAAAAAACAAAGAAATAACAACAAATCCAACAGAATGAGTGGAGAAAAAAGATGACGGAGTTGAGTCCTCCAATGTCTGCTACTGGGATAAAGGAATGCTATCAGCGTGAGAACATCACTACGACTGGTTATGCAACTTACAGGGTTTAAGTGGGTTGGATTATAATGATATTAATTATATAAATACAGTCTTTGGAGCATGGACAAGAATAATTCAGCCATTGGGGCTGGGGATTTAGCTCAGTGGTAGAGCGCTTACCTAGGAAGCGCAAGGCCCTGGGTTCGGTCCCCAGCTCCGAAAAAAAAGAACCAAAAAAAAAAAAAAAGAATAATTCAGCCACACCACCAGGCCATGTCAGAAAACTAAACAATATGCGGGAAGCAACTAAAGAATATTATAAAGTACGATTGTATCTAAAGATCCTGGCCATGTCATTTTTTTTTTAACTGTTAATTTCCCTTTTGTTTATAACAATTGCTCCAAAGAGTACTTCTCTGTTCCCTGATTTTTTTTGGGGGGGGGGATTTTATTTTTAATACTTAACTTTTTCAAATAGTTCCCCACTGAGGTCACACCCAACAGCCCCGAAGAAGATTGTAGTGGAAATTCTTGATGCCTACGTCAGAATGGCCTCATATTTCAAGATAAAGAGGAGCCACGGTCCGCTCACTACCAAGGCTTCTGCTTCTTGCGTGGATCTCCTCACTCCTTCATCCCCCAGGATCTATCATCCTGAGGCAGGCACTCTCCGAAGCGCTGAGAACAAGACCTGGAAAGCCAAGAAGCCTGAGGTAAAGAGCACAAGCAGTAACTGTGGCAGGCGCCCTGAAGCAAACCAGCAGGCACATGGCAGAGGATTACAGTGCAGAATCCACTCCGGAAGGGAGTCAAGAAAGAGGTGCGATGCCCAATCCCAGAAAGAGGAGAGGGAGAGCCAGCCAAGGACCAGCATACCAGACAGGAGAGGGAGACCACAGAGGGCACTAACCATGGAGCCAAAGACCCACCCGTGTGGCCGGAGGGAGCAAGTGGGCAGAGCGAGCAGGCACATTACCGATGGGAAACCATCCCTTCACCACAGGATTCACCCATATGTTCCTAAGGGCCTGGTATTCTTCTAGGCTTTTCCCTGACATCTCAGAAGCCCACCAGGGAACATTCTCTCCCCGATCTTCCCCCAGGCAGGAGCATTCTATTTTCTATGTCCCACCTGACCCACTGCCCACAACCTAATACACCTCAAGAATCTGCACCACCACACAGGGCTGCAGTTCAAAGCCTGTAAGCGGGGATCCCGCAGTATCTATGCTTTCAAGAAGCCCAGCCTAAAAGTTAGCACCAGCAGAGATTAAACAAACAAGTCACTAAGAAAACAAGCCAGGAAGAAGTAGGCACGTTAAATGGAGACAGGGATGGGTGCTTACTTATTCAAGATGCCCTTGTTGGAGACTTAGTGCCACTGTTAATCCCCTTTGCTCACTTATGACTCTGGGGGTTAGAAGGAGCTTGCGAGATTCTTACCCAAACATGATCCTCACAGAACAGACCCTTCTAGGCAAACTTTCCATCTAGACCCTCCACACACACATTCAGCAGACAGGCAGTAAGGGAGAGACAAGGACAAGAAGTCTACTCAATTGAAGGAGCTTGAGACCCCATATTAACAACAATGCCAACCAACCAGAGCTTCCAGGGACTAAGCCACTACCTAAAGACTATACATGGACTGACCCTGGACTCTAACCTCATAGGTAGCAATGAATAGCCTAGTAAGAGCACCAGTGGAAGGGGAAGCCCTTGGTCCTTCCAAGACTGAACCCCCAGTGAACGTGATTGTTGGGGGGAGGGCGGCAATGGGGGGAGGATGAGGAGGGGAACACCCATAGAGAAGGGGAGGGGCAGGGGTTAGGGGGATGTTGGCCCGGAAACTGGGAAAGGGAATAACAATCAAAATGTAAATAAGAAATACTCAAGTTAATAAAGAAAAAATAAAAATTAAAAAAAAAAGAAGTCTGCTCAACAGAGTGAACTGTGAGTCCAAGGTATCTTTTAACAACTGACAGTGTCAAACCCTTCCCTCAGAACCTGATACATTTCAAACAACACTACAGGAACTCTGTGGTGTGAAACACTGTCCAGTCACCCAAAAAACCAAAATCACTTCGAATCTGTCACACCGATTTCTTCTCTGACCAAACCATGCCGCTGCTTACTCTCTGTGAAGGAAGACGTCCGAGTAACCACGCCATTCTGGGCGAGTCTCCTTTACCTGCCTGCAACTCTCCACTGACTCCATCAGTGGCCACGGATGTCTCTTCCATTTTCTCCCTGGCTCGGCCGGGCCCTCCAAATGTGGTTTCAATTCCCAAGCCAGCAGCACAGATCCCGCCGAGTCACAGAGATAGGCATCCCCCTAGGCTGGAGGGAGGCCTTGCTTTGATGCAGTCGAATTGAAAAGCAGGGCCCGAGTATATGGGAGTGAGGAGAGATGAGTCCCTCCCCAACTGCCCAGACCAGACCGGCTACATTCTTGCCTCTGAGCAGAGCCCAATCCCGGTGTGCACCTCAGAGCCTCAGCCAGGCGTCGAGCCTGTCGCCTTAAAAACCCTGATTTGTGACAGCCCTTATCTGCCTAGGCCAGCAAAGCATGTATTTCTGCAATCACCACAGTGCTAATGGTTCAGCAAACAGCAAGGCAGGCATAGTCCCCCTTACCTCTCCCCTCCCGCCACCTTCGGCTTCCCTGTGCGTTCAAGCCAAAGGCAAAACTGACTTGGGCAAAAATATTAAGGAACTTCAAACCAGCAAATACTTTTCTCCCAGTTTCTAACTCTTGCAAGAGAGCCTCTTACAAATTTTGCAATCTGGTCTCTCTTGGTTTTGCAATTAAAAATTTTAGCCCCTCCTAATCCATATGAATCCCTAAAGCTTTTAGGGAATCCATCTACTAAATAATACATGTTCTCCCACCGAAAGGTAAAAGACTCCTGGGATGAGAAATACTACTGAATAAAATGCGAAACACAGCTTGGCCGACCTCAGCACACAGCTCTGAGCATACTTTGTCCACAGCGCTGGGTTTGTGCTGGCCCTGCATGAATCTGGCAAACCTGAAGTACCAGATCTGATGATCCCTTTAAGGAGGTCTTCCTTAGCTTCCACAGCCTATCTCAGCTGCCTCAGGATTCGCCCTCAGAGCACTGCAGAATGTTTATCCACTGGGCAGCTAAGCAACTATGTGTATAGTGTGACGTCAGATTTTTTCCTACTACTGGGCACATTCGAGAGTCCAGACACCATGATGGTTGAAGTCTGTTGCTCAGGCCTGGTACCGAGCGTACAGCAGGGAGCAATCAGTCAATTCCACAGAAAACAGTTTCCTCTGTTAGAAAGGTTTTCCATGACATTCTGCTGTCACTACCAGGCTCTGAGCAAGCCAGCACACACTTGTTATTATCACCTTTATCGTGAGTTATCCCCTGGTGGGAAGTCCATGAACTCGGACAGGGAAAAGACAACTTCTGACAGGAATGTGCATCCCTTTCGTGGTGATGCTAAGATCATAAAACGCACTACAGTCTTTGCAGGTATCACAGAGCTGGGAGGTAGCTTAGTAGGCAAGGTGCTCGCCACCACAGATGATAGCCTCAGCTAGAGCCCTAGAACCCACATAATGGAAGGAGAAAACCAACTCCTGCAAGTTACACACGGACACACACACACACACACACACAGAGAGACACACACACACACAGACACACACACACACACACACACACAGAGAGAGACACACACACAGACACACACACACGCACACAGACACACACAGACACACACACGCACACACACGCACACACACACAGACACACACAGACACACGCGCACACACACACACACAGACACACACACACACGCACACACACACAGACACACACACACACGCACACACACACACACACACACACATACACAGAGTTTAAAAACCACATTTTCATGTTACCTTACAGACAGATCGAGTACTTTAAACACTACCATTTGGTTCAGGAAAGCATAGTAATAAGAGCCATTAGCGTGTGCTGTTAAATGCGCTACCCAAGCACATTTAGCACAGCCTTTTTTTTTTTTTTAAAGTATTTTGGTAATGTGTGTCGATATAATTGGCTTCTTTTATTTTTGTGCACTTAAACTCATTTATCTGGCTTCTGCCAACTGCTAAAATGGCCCAAAGGGAAGGAAATGCACTGGGGGGGGGGGGAGACAAAGAAACGCCTACACCCCAACCACCATCGAGAAAAATACGCAGTGGATGCACCGAGACATCTGAGCTGCGTGTTGCTTCCACGGGGCTGACCATATTCTCATTCACTCTGAGGAGCAAAAAGATTTCCCTAAGAATGAAAATGGCTTCACCACTGAGCCCTGAAGACCATGGGTTTGGAGGAGGTTTCCAAGCATATACAGAGTCTACTCCTCTCACTTCTCCAGGTCTTCACCACCTCAGCTTTCCAAGTGGAGATTGGCCCTTCCATATCAGCTGTACTGACTCCATGGACACCGATACAAGTTGGCCAGGAATAGCAGCGGAATCAGCAGCACCTGACCAGAGGCTCCTTTAATCAGCTGATGGTCAAGGCCTAGAGAGCACCAATAAGAGTTTCAATGAGAATGCAGAGACCAGACCCGAATGGAGTTTGAGAACCACTGGCACCATCCAGGTTGTGGGCTCACACAGGAAAGGTTCCCAGAACACCCCAAAATCAAATTCTGCCATGTCTCCTTGGCCACCGATGGACCCTGGATGCATAATTCTAAATGAGTGTTTAGTGCCATGTAACACCGAGTTAACACAGGTTCTAGCCAGTTCCGCTCGGCACCTCCCGTGCCATTCGATAATTTTCTCCATCGTTCAGGCTAAAGGGAAAATAACAGGAGGGAAATGAGCCCTACGTTCTTCCCCCTCTCTTCCCTCACCCTTGTCTCTGATACTTAAACTCCAAGGCTAGTCAGCCCGCTACAGGCGTCTCAGACCCTCCTAATAGTCACAAGTCCACCTCAAGCCTCACATTGCAGACAGAACCTAGATTCCTTTGAAAAATGAAAATGCCCCAGTACGCTCATCTGAGGGTGTATGAGATGATGAAGTCTCCTGTTTTGTGTACAAACCCACCAGACTGCTGTCTACAGCAGGTGAGACAGGGGGCATTAAAGCAAGGGTTTTTGAGGTCCAGATGACCAGAGACTCAGAAAGAATGGAGAGTCTGGGACCCTAACTACCTAAGTAGAACAATTTAATCTTAGAAAATCACACGTTCCTCCTGAACAGACATTCTACCATGACAAAGAGAAGGGCCTAGCACATCCTTCTGAGAGTATTTTATCTCTAAAATGCTACAGAGCTCGGCTACGATACGACATAGCAGAGAGAGACTAGCGGTTCCTTAATCATCTAATAACTCTACATGTTATAGGGATCTGTGCCAACACATTCACCACAGTTAGATCTGACCTAGGAGAGGAGTTGTCTCAGAACTCCAAGGCCCTACAGTTGTGTGGCATTACTAGGAAACGGAATACCACAAATGAATTATCTAATGGAAAACATTCTAACCATCGCTAGCGATACAAAAGGCAATATGTGAGGACCACATGAGAGGAGAAACTTGCCTCAAAATCCCACGTGCACAGTGTGACCCAGAACAGGATTTCTAAAGCCATAGAGTCTATCTCGGGGTTCACAGAAGGAATACAAAATGTTAGAGCAATCATAGTAATATATTGCTATTAGTAAAAGACACTACAGGAAAATAATTGAGGAGGTGATATTGTTCACATAGCTGTGCATGTGGCTGCCAAGAAGGTGGGATTATGTCGTATTTCCTATACTCCCAATACGATCTCTCAATAAATTATTTCTAAAGTAAACCTCTCGCCATATATTTCCCAATTCTAAATATAAATATTTATAGCTATAAATATAAACACATATAGTGTGTTTTTAGATTGTGTGTGTGTGTGTGTGTGTGAGAGAGAGAGAGAGAGAGAGAGAGAGAGAGAGAGAGAGAGAGATGCACAGTGTATACCCATGAACGTGTTAAGGGTGCAAGCATCCACATACACGTGCACAGAGGCCAGAGCAGGATATCAGTGTTACTCTATGACTCTCTTCTCCTTGTTCTCTTGGGATAGGGCTTCTAAATGCTTGGCTGAGCTAGCTTGCCAGTAAACTCTCTGCCCACCTCCGTTTCTCATTGGTAGGACAAGAGCAGCCATGCCTGGCTTTGGACATGAGTACCAAGGATTTGAACTCCGGTCCTCACGTTTGCAAGGCAAGCACTTGTACTCCCTGGGCCATCTCTCGGAAACCATAGTTGGGTTTTAGTCCTACTGGACTAAAGCTAGCAACAAATCTGCCCCAGGCTGGCTGTCAGGTTGACCTCTTTCCCATTGGCCATCTCTTCTGCCATCAGAGTGAGCATTTCTAAATGTTATCATTAAAGGTTGGATCTGGAAAGTCCAATAAGAACAAACTGCGAGAGTCCCAGTCCCATGGATGGTTCTGTTGAATGAAAGTGCCCCCATTAGTCCCCGAATGATGGTGATGTTTGAGGGCACTTAGGTGGGTCACTGAGGGTGGGTTTTGAGATCCAAAGTCGCACTCAACGCTGCTGGAAAGATAGCTCAGTGGTTAAGAGTGGTTAAAACTGCTCCCAGTTTCCAGCACCCACATGTAGTTCACAGCCTTCATCACTCCGTTTCTAGAGGGTGGAAGTCCTCTTCGGGACTCCCTGGCCCTGAATAGGTGTGCTGGATATACAGACAAGTACACGTACACACACACACACACACACACACACACACACACACACACACACACAATAAGGAAAACAATTCAGGAAGAACATCCAAAGTCAACCTGAGGCTTTCACAGGCATGTGCACATGTACACACGTGCTCACTTGCACACATGCAGATATAAATAAAACAAAAAAAGAGTAAAATAAATAAATGACTCGAAGTTTTGCTTTCTTCAGTTTACTCTTCTGAAGGACCTAAACTAGTCTCATGTCCACAAGCCTGGACTTGAGCTGTATTTGATGACAGTGGCCAAGAAAGGAAGGATTCTCATGACCTCGGAGGCCAAAGGGTGAACCTTTCCTCTTTTCGTTTTTGTCAGTCTGTTTATTTGTTTGTTTGTTTGTTTTTTATTGTTTATCTACAGTTGTGTTGTCGTTCCGTTGGTTTCTTTGTTTGGCACAGGGCTTTACTCCATAGCCGAGGTTAGCCTCACTCTTACTGGTAATCCTCCTGCCTCAGCATCCTAAGTGGACTGGATTACACCACTATGAATAATATCAGCTTTAACTGTTGTTTCCTTTGTGATTACAGTCAACTGGAAATTTGACTGTGATATTTACAAAATGATTCCACTGAGAGAGAAATTCTAGTTACAACGATCTGTGCTCCATTTTCTAATGTAAGGCTTTACTTTAGTCAATTTACTATTCCTCAATATGGCCAACTCACGGCTGTGATTAGAGCCTCAGCACAGAGTCACTTTATGTATATAAAACCCTAAATTGCACTAAAAGTTTACCAAAACGTTAGTACAATTGATCCCTAGAAACGTAAGCCAAGAAACTCAAAGTTCGTCTGCACTTACACAATAAGCTGACCCAATAAGAGAAAAACAACCAAAGCAGTTCTATAACCCCAGCGCTCAGCTGTCTGTGATGCCCCTAAGCCGGAGAACAGTTTGTTTGTGATTCTTGCAAGCGGTAGTTATTTCCTGTCTTAGACATGAATGTTTCTGAGAGTCATGCTTTAAAGGGAAAAAAAAAATGATTTCTTCAAGGCTGACTTCTGGACCAGGAAGAACTTCAAAGCTGGATCCTAATCACCCCCCACCCAATCCCTGTGGCTATCAGAGGGTGGACACTTCTCAAGGTGCTTTCTCTGGCCTTAACAAAATAGCAATGATAATTTAAGAGAAGGAAGATTTATCTGGGCCCCTTGTCTTAGAGGTTTCTGCTCTAAGTCTACTGGTTGCGGTACTCTGCGGCCTCTGGATGGTGAGGTGGGGTGCGAAGACTGCTCAGTTCCCGGTGGCCAGGAAGCAAAAATCAGGGAGGAAGGAATCCCAGCATCACCTTCAAAGACAGCCTCACAGTCTCCCTGACCTAACAACTTCCTTCCTCTAGGGCTCACCCCTAACATCTCCACCACTTTCTAACAGCGCCACGGGCTGACAATGTACCTTTTGGCATACAGCCCTTTGAGGGCCTTGCGGAGCTGAACCATAACTATGGTAAGAATTAAACAAACACTGAAGCATGTGGAAGCGTGTTTAATATGATGAGCCAAGGGCAATGAAAATAATCAGCTGCTTCCGGGCAGCTGAGGCCTGCCAGCCTTTGCCAGAGCCTAATAGGCTATTAGACTCAGCCAGCATCTTCCCCAGACCCGTCCCCATTAGTGTCAAAGGCACAAGTCCAGTAGGTAAGGTATCAAGGAAACTGAAGCTGTTGGAAAAGTACGCAATAGACCCAGGAACGCCAGGTCAGGTAAATGGTCCCAGCACTCAAAGAGGCTAACAGCAACCCTGCTAGCTGCTTACACCATGGTTGAGACTGGCAGGACTGGAGCTTACTGGCAGGCACTAATTTCCTTGATTAGCATTTCCCTCCATGACCCTACTTAGCAGCAACTGGCCAGAGTAAGCCCTCTCTTCCTCACCCTCCTGTCCCCTCACCTGCTAGAGCATGAAACCTCTTAAGAATGCTACCACGTAGATGTCTGACGCTCAGGCACCTTCTAACCTACTTAGTAGTCTATTTCATAAGGACCAACAAAATAACTGATTATAATTAATAAGACAATTAAATTAATAACCAGTTGCTGTCTCCATGGTTATTGCGATTTAGAACACTCTGACCTGAAACTTAAGTCCAATTCTTAAAGATGCCCCATTGTTGCCCATCAACAGCCTTCAGAATGTAAAAATGCTGTAAAGGACACACAGAAGCAGTAATGTGCTGTTCAGGTGGTGAAGCACTAACCACGCAGGCCTGACAGCCTAAGCGTGATCACCAAATCGTGCGTGAAAAAGCCAGATGCCGGGCACACATCTGTAATCTCAGCACTCCAACAACTGAGATAGGACCATAAGGTAGAGTTGCCTGGAAGTTCATAGGCTTAGATGCCATCCATCTTGGTTTCTGAGACACGACCTGCTTTGGGTCTTGGGGGCCTGACTATCAGCCTAAGGATCGCTAAATGACCAAAAAGCTTCAAGGATCCACCTGTCTCTCTTGGAGTTAGGATTACAAGTGTTCACACCAAACAGGCTTTTCCTGTCGGTGTTTGGGATCAAACTCAGAATCTTAAATTTTTACTTTTAATAAACTGGAAGGAAAAACTTGGGATGGATATACACAATGTATCCAACAAAAATCATGATGTATAAAATTGTATACGGCAATGTGCCAAGCTTCCTTATTTACAGTAGAGATCGTGGAAACCAGAAACAAGAGGATGCTCATGAACCACGGCATCTCAAGGAAGTCTAAATCCCAGGACTAGGATTGGAAGCATAATTTAAACCCCTAGGTCTTAAAGTCTGACAAAATGCAACATCCACATGCAGAAACCCTAGCAAGGCTAACAACAGCATGTGGGGAGAAAGACAGGCCTACAGCTCAACAGCCCGATAGACAGGCACACCTTGCACCATACCCTGAGAAGAAATTCACTCAAGTTGCAAAGACGAGATAGAGCAGTGAGGAAGTTTTACTTCTGTTCAAAAGATTTTTCCCCCCCAGGACTTTGTCTCATGCTCACTATACGGTACAAAGGAATTAAAATAAGCACCACTTCTTGTGAAGAAATGGGAAGGAAAGGAAGGACAGCTATAAGAAGGCAACTCCTGGGAGAGCTACAGTGTGCTTCATCAATGATGGCGGCAGCCTCCCGTGAGGTCAGAACAGTGGCCAGATATTGTGGGATGATGTCACAGGTGAGGCAGGTACAAGACAGAATGAGGCCTGTCATTGGACGAGAAGGAAGGATGGGCGGGAGAAAAGTTTGAAGGAAGAGGAGGAGAGAGAGAGAGTAGCCGGGGACAACTTGGAAGCTGAGGTTAAGATCCCATGCTGTACCTTTAAAGGTTGTTGTGAACGTTCTTAAGGGATGGATGTGTACAGGGCTTTGTATGTTTAGGTGGGCAATTATATCTTATCAATTGGATTAAGGGTTATTGTGTTGTGTGTTCTTTCATGTAGAGGTTTAAGTGTAAGAAAGTGTGTGGCGGCTAGACACACTGAACCGCCACGGAATTGGGATGTGTGTTTCTGGCATGGAAACCTGCCTTGGGAACTAGATAGATAGAGAGATTGCTGACAGCTCAGAGAGAGGCCTTTGGCAGTGTGATATAGGATAGAGCAGAGCGGGTGAAAGGCTTTGCTGACTGAGACTTAAGATATCCAGCAGATATCTTGGGGCACCGCGGTGTCGGACCTAGGGGGATAAAGACAGCATTTTATTTTTTATATGTTTACAACAAGATATTACAAGGTTCTCTCTGTGTGTGTGTGTGTGTGTGTGAGAGAGAGAGAGAGAGAGAGAGAGATACTAAAAGCAGAGTACCCAAGTCAAAAGTAAAACTTAGAGAAGAGATAACAAAGTTTTTCTTATTCCTCCTCCTCCTCCTTCCTCATCCTCATCTCCCCATCCCCACACTGCCCCTTATTCTTATTTTTATTCTGATTCTGATTCAGAAAACACACAGACTTGAGGTCTGTCTGGAAGCCATATCCCGGAAAAGAATGAATATAAAGCAAAGCCATTTGCTGGCCATGGTGTTGTTCACCTTTAATCCCAGGATTCGGGAGTAGAGGTGGAGCTCTGAATTTGAGGACAGTTTGGTCCATACAGCAAGTTCCAGTCCATCCAAGTCTACCTAATGGTTGTCTCCAAACACCAAAAAGATTCACGGATTGAAAGAGCAGGTTCACACCTGAGGAAACAGACCTGTGAGGAAAGGTCAGGTATCCAAGGGTTCTCTGAAGGCCCAGTCTGAGAACTTCTTAAAAAGATGAATACAAGAAAGAGAAGGCTTGACTCCTGTCGCTGGGACAATAATTAACCAAGACAACAAGAGTGAATTAAGACAGACTGCCAGAAAACATCCTCTTATGCCACATCAGCAACCGCCACAAATACTTGGAAGGTACAGGCCAGAGAATCAGCTTCAGGTCCTCAGCTACATACCAAGTTCAAGGCCAAGCTGTGCTACTTAAAATCCAGTCTCAAAACAAACAAAACAAAATAGAAAAGAAAAGAAGACAAACAACCGAACAACATGGTATTTGCCCGCAACTTGCTGATTCTCAGCTGCAAATAAAGTTCTATCAATATCCACATCATTAGAATTGAAGAAGTGGTTTCCCGCACTACTCTGCCCCATCTATGAGGTAAAAAAAAATCTTTTGTGTCAGGAGCTTAAAGCAAAACTGGTCCACTCTGACAAACACAGTTTGCAAAATTGATGGGCAATGTCAATCTTGTAACTAATCATTTTCTTTACTTTTCTGCACAAAAGGACAGATGGAGACAAATTTGCATCCAAAGGTTAACAAGGCAACAGACAGAACATCATCTATCAAACAGGCAAGAGTTTAGTAGCACATGCTATGGCGGCCTTTACTCCCAGCCCTCTAGAGGCAGGGAGAGCCAACTAAGTACAAAGTCAAGATATCTGGTCTACACTGTGAGTCCCAGACCACAGCTACCTCAGGAAATTCAGTGTGTGTGTGTGTGTGTGTGTGTGTGTGTGTGTGTGTGTGTGTGTGTGTGTGTGTTATTCAACTCCTACCTAATTCTCTACCTTCCTCGACTTTTTTTTAGGAAATATTTTCTCCATTTAAAATAATCTTCCCCATGGGCTAGGCATTTAGCAAGGAAGCGGTCAGTTCCCATGCCCCTAGCTCTTACACTGTAAATAACTGGGTGAAGTTTTAAAAGTTAATCCATCTCCAGACACTTCCCATAAGAAACACCAACATTGGCTAAGGCTCCTAGACTCATACATTACGGGAAGTAAACGATTAACAGATTGTGTTTAATTTTCAGTGAAAGTAATGTAAATGAAAATAGCACTAACAGGGAAAGCCACAGACCAGTGTACTTAGCCTTCTAATTCTCTAGACTTTCCTTTAACATAGGTGCATGTCCCAACTCAGAGTCACTGCGATTCAACCATATGAGGTCAGTAAGAGCCACCAAGTACCATGTGTATCTAAAAAGGAATCAATAATTTTCTTCCTCTTCTTCCTCCTCTTCTTCCTCCTCTTCCTCTTCCCCCTCCTCTTCCTCTTTGTCTTCCTCCTCTTCTTTCTCTTCCTCCCTCTTGTTCATTTTTTTTCTTTCAATTAATGCTGGGAGATAGAATCCAAAGTTCTGCTGGACAAAGCTACACTGAGCTACAATCGCAGTCCCACGGTGGAATGCTCTTCCCACTGTGTGTATGCCCGTGTGTGTGTATGAGTGTGTCTGTGTATAACTTGCACACAGGTATGTGCCTACACTTGCCCATGCTGTACTCATGCAGAGCCCGAAGAAAGACATGAGAAGTCTTCTCTATCCCTCTCTACTTCGCCTTGGGAAGTAGGGCATCCCACGGAACCTAAGGCTTGCCATTTTAGCTCCCAAGCTCCACCTGTCGGATCCACCTGTTGCCAATCCCCAATGCTAGGGCTATAAGCACACAAGTCGTCTTAGTTTAGTTTCTGCTGCTGGGATAAACATCATGGCCAGAAGCTGTTTTGGGAGGAAAGGGTTTACTCCACCTTACAGGAGAAGGCAAAGTAGGAACTTGAGCAGAAACCGTAGAGGAATATGCTTACAGGTGTGCTTCCTCTGGCTTGATCAACTGGCTTTATTTTACAGCCTAAACCCACCTACCAAAGGATGGCAATGCACACAGTGGGCTGCCCGCCACCCACATCTATTAACTATCCAGAAGATGCTTTTTCACAATCGGTTTGCCGTCAGAACTCAGGTGTTATGAAAACCACCACTAATTCAAAGCCAAAATGGGAAAGGAAAAGACATCAACATCATTGTAATTAGACTTGTAGATTCCAGCAAGCCCATGACTGGCCACCTGCTCTACAAATGTGGTGACATTGACAAACGAACCATCGAAAGGTTTGAAAAGGAGGCTGTCGAGATGGGGAAGGGCGCCTTCAAGTATGCCTGGGTCTTGGACACACTGAAAGCTGAGTGTGAGCGTGGTATCGCTGCTAACACCTCCCTGTGGAAATCAGAGACCAGCAAACACAATGTGACTATGATAGATGCCCCAGGACACAGAGCCTGCATCAAAACCATGATTACAGGCACATCTGAGGCTGAATGTGCTGTCCTGATGGTTGCCGCTGGTGTTGGTGAAGTTG
The DNA here is from genome assembly GCF_021556685.1 of Rattus norvegicus. Classification (NCBI taxonomy): domain Eukaryota; kingdom Metazoa; phylum Chordata; class Mammalia; order Rodentia; family Muridae; genus Rattus; species Rattus norvegicus. Next base: position 8,347,360 of record NC_141534.1, read on the forward strand.
AAGCTTGTATCTCTTAGAACGGGCAGATCTGTGAGCGTGCTCTTCTGGCTTAACACCCTGGGTGTGAAACAGCTAATTGTTGGTGTCAACAAAATGGATTCCTCCGAGCCACCACACAGTCAGAAGAGATACGAGGAAATCGTTAAGGAAGTCAGCACCTACATTAAGAAAATCGGCTACAACCCTGACACAGTAGCATTTGTGCCAGCTTCTGGTTGGAATGGTGACAACATGCTGGAGCCAAGGGCTAATGTACCTTGGTTCAAGGGATGGAAAGTCACCTCCAAAGATGGCAGTGCCAGTGGCACCATGCTTCTGGAAGCTTTGAACTGTATCCTGCCACCAATTTGTCCATCTGACAAGCCTCTGCGACTGCCCCTTCAGGATGTCTATAAAATTGGGGACATTGGTAATGTCCCCGTGGGCCGAGTGGAAACTGGTGTTCTCATGACATGGTGGTTACCTTTGCTCTAGTCAACGTAACAACTGAAGTCAAGTCTGTGGAAATGCACCGTGAAGCTTTGAATGAAGCTCTTCCTGGGGACAAGGTGGGCTTCAACGTAAAGAACGTGTCTGTCAAAGATGTTAGACGTAGCAATGTAGCTGGTGACAGCAAAAATGACCCACCAATGGAAGCAGCTGGCTTCACTGCTCAGGTGATTATCCTGAACCATCCAGGCCAATTTAGTGCTGGCTATGCTCCTGTTCCGGATTGTCACACGGCCCACATAGCATGCAAGTTTGCCGAGCTTAAAGAGAAGATCGATCGTCGTTCTGGTAAGAAGCTGGAAGATGGCCCCAAATTCTTGAACTCTGGTGATGCTGCCATTGTTGACATGGTCCCTGGCAAGCCCATGTGTGTTGAGAGATTCTCTGACTATCCTCCTCTTGGTCGTTTCGCTATTTGTGACATGAGGCAGACAGTTGCTGTAGGTGTCATCAAAGCCATGGACAAGAAGGCTGCAGGAGATGGCAAAGTCACCACGTCTGCCCAGAAAACTCAGAAGGCTAAATGAATATTATCCCTAACATCTCCCACCCCAGTCTTAATCAGTGGTGGAAGAACGGTCTCAGAACTGTTTGTCTCGGTTGGCCATTTAAGTTTAATAGTAAAAGACTGGTTAACGATAACAATGCATGGTAAAACCTTCAGAAGGAAAGGTTTTGTGGACCTTTGTGTGTGTGTGTGTGTGTGTGTGTGTGTGTGTGTGGCAGTTTTAAGTTATTAATTTTCAAAATCAGTACTTTTTAATGGAAACAACTTGACCAAAAATCCGTCACAGAATTTTGAGACCCATTAAAACAAATTTAATGAATGAGAAAAAAAAATCAATCAAGAAGATGTCCTGCCCCCAAGAACTAGAAAGATGGCTTAGTGGTTAAGAGCACTTGTTGCACGTACAGAAGACCCAAGTTTGGTTTCCAGCACCCACATGGCAGATCATGACCATCAGTAACTTCAGTTACAAGGGATCCAGAGACCTCTTCTGGACACACTGCATGCATGTGGAGTGCTTACATACGTGCAAAGAAAACACTCATTATACACATAAAATAAAAATAAATCAATCTTTAAAAAAGTTTCTAAAAGAAAGAAAAAAAGGAAGGGAGGGAGGGAGTTCAAAAGAAAGAGGTAGATAGATAGATAGATAGATAGATAGATAGATAGATAGATAGATAGATAGATAGATGAATGGATGGATAGAGATGAATAAATTAAATAGATGATAGATGAACAATTACATAGATAGATAGATAGATAGATAGATAGATAGATAGATAGATAGATAGATAGATAGATAGATAGACAGACAGACAGGCTTACACGACTCACACAGACATACACACAGACCAAGTCAATGGATGCTACATTCAATCGATACTCTTTCTTCCCAGGTATGTCAAGTTAACAACCACGATTAACCATCACATAGATCTTGTTCACCTTTTATGTGGGTTCTGGGGATCCAAACCCAGGTACTCTGGCTTTTATGGGGAGCACTTATGCAGTGAGCCATCTCCCCAGTCCTCTCCCTTCTCTCTCCCCCCCACCTTTCCCTCACCCTTGAGAGAAAAAAAAAGTGAAGAAAGAACTACCTGGGGAGAAGTATCCTGAAACACTTCAGCTGCTTCTTCCATTTCAGAGGATGAAGTGCACAGGAAAGGATCTGATTAGCCCAGCAAGGGGGCCAGTCTGAAAGGACCATGAGCTCACAGGGCCGCTGTGTCCTCACCTGTCAAGTGGCAAGAGAACAGCTGTTCCTAAGACTGGGGGCGATCCCGTGGGCAATCCTGAGGGCTCCGGCATCCACAAGTGTTTTCTTTCCAGGCAGGTTCCTGCTGGTGCCTCACTGTCTGAATTCATGCATGGCAGCCTGGGCCCTGCTGGATTGCTTTCTCCAGGGGCAGGTAGTGCTGAACACCAGCTGGTACAATGGCATGAAAAAGGACATGAGAATGCCCATGGTACCGTCTCTCCTACAAGGCTACCTTGTCCAAATGTCTACTGAAAGGCAATGGCCTGACCTAATATTCTCTGAAAACAAAGCATTGCCAAGCGGGTGAGCAGACCAAGGGCAGAGAAATGTGAGGTTAGAGTTCGCTAGCCCCAGATGGTGTCGCAATGTAGTCAAATCAAGCCAAGTCCTCTCTTTTACCCACACCCAGGCCCCAAAACCTGAGTCCCCACCTCCACCCCTGCTTGGCCACATTTTCACCATAGCTGCCCACACTGCTGTGGAGTCTGCTGCAGTGCCTTGACCTATTGCCCTGCTAGGCCTCAAGGAGTGACCACAAGGAACAGCCATAGCGGGGGTGGGGAAAAAAAGAGGAAGATGGACAGACAGGTCAAGGACCTGCTTCTCATCCTGTTTTTAAGATCACAGCAGATATTGACAATCAAAGGCCCCTTTTAGCTGCACTTCGGTCTTTGTCTTCCCACAAAGCAGGCTTACTTTCCAAAGTTTCCAATAAGCAAATTAGCTACTTTGGGTCACAAAGCAAAATGTGGGGGAGGTTGGCTCAATGTTAGGGACTTGCCTAGTATGTGGAAGTCTCTGGGTTTGAGCCCCACCAGTACCTCCAAAAGACTAAGAAATATCAATATAAACATAATTGATTTCACAAAGCAAGGTAACTGGACATCGTTTTACCAAGGGAGGCTGGGTAAGCCACTAAACCTCAGACCCCTTATCTAGTTTGGGATTTTGTTTTCTTTTCTTTTCTTTTTATTTACTTATTTAAGTACACTGTAGTTGTCTTCAGACACACCAGAAGACATCAGATTCCATTACAGATGGCTGTGAGCCACCATGCGGTTGCTGGGAATTGAACCCAGGACCTCTGTAAGAGCAGTCAGTGCTCTTAACCGCTGAGCCTTCTCTCCAGCCCGGTTTTATTTTGTTTTAAGGAAAAGGAATAAAGTCTTAACACAAGCATGCTGTTACCCAGCTACACCCATAATCCCAGTTCCAAGAGTTCTGGAAAGGGATTAAGAGTCTATACCATGGCCCCAAATTGAAGGAGGTGTCCACTCCCCTGATCAAGAACAGTTCTACAGGCTAGATTTTCATTACCAACATCGAAGGCTTTGTCACGAGTACATTATGGCCGTCCGTGAGCAAAGCAGCAGCTCAACCCTGAAATAGGTTAGAAAAGGTGTCCAGGTCTCTTCCAGCCAGTGACCGGAGGGGGTGGATGGGAGGAGCCACCAGGCTGTTCAGAGAGGGAACACGGAAGCCAGACATGCTGCAGGATTTTACTGGCTCTCCCAGGACTGGAGCCACCAGGAACATTCTTATGCCTTGAGTAGCAGCTTTTCATTTCTAGATTTTTCAGAGTGAGTCTGGTGTTCACTCCCAACACTGGCTGGCTCCCTCTGGTCTGGGCAGGCTGCCACTGAATCACAAGGGCCACTCAAAGATTCTGGTGTTTTTGTCTTAAGCTGTGGAGAACCCTAAGCTAAACGAGTGAATATTCACTAGCCACCTTCCCTGTCCTTCCCCTCCCTGCACCTCCATTAAAATGACACTCGAGATTTAATTTCGAAGTTAGGCTACTCTGGATGGATAAATAAATAATGTGCATACTATAAATAAGTATGAATATTAATGTGATGAAAATATTAGGAAAGTGGCTCGCCTGGAGAACTGACTGGATAGTTTTTCTTTATAAAACAAGAAAGAACCCTTGCCCTAAACTCTACATGTTAGAGGTCTTCCTTCTGACCCCTTCTAGACCCATGGGGATCTCAGAATCTTGCAGACACACATACCCAGGCCCAAGCACACAAACCCATGCAATCTCCTTCTATCGTAGACACTCGAGTTCTGCAATCTGCTTAAATGAGCCCTGTACTCACTCACTGGCCAGGGCTGGACCACACCAAGTGCATCAGGACTGAATTTTATCTGTTGTCTTGTTTGGTTTGGTTTGTTCTGTTTTCAGACAGGCCCCACGAAGTAGCCCTGGCTGACCTGAAACTCACTGGGATCTACCTACATCTGACTCCCGATGAATTAAACTAAATGGAACTAAAGGTGTGTACCACCCCACCAACCTTACAGGCGGTTTAGGGACAGAGAACATGGAAGTTGAAGCAGGTAAGCACAGGTGAGTGCAAAGCCCCTCTCAGGAAGGAACTGAGCCACCAAGAGAAGGCAAATCCCCAAGCCTATGAGCTGACTCCAGGGGCCAGTTCTCCTGGATCCATGCTCAGGCACAGGACTCGGATGAGCTGTAGTTTAATTGAGGCTGGCTCACTGACTTGCAAGTATATTTGTTATTTTCTTAGCATCAGAAATCCTGTTTCCCACAACCCCCAGTTATGATTGAGCACGTGGCTCTCTTGCCACAAAGCACATTCCTCAACCTCCCCACAGATAAACGAAGCCCAGTTGAGTAGCAACAATTGCAGCATTTACGTATTCCTGCTGTCCTTTACAAAGGGAAACGACGTCTTTCTTTTGAAATTTCCCTTCTCCCCTTTGCGTGGACTGTGCAACTTGGACAGAGCTGAAGGACTAGAAAACAGGAAAGAGCCCTGGGGTTGAAGAGGCAGTTCAGTGGTTAGAGCACATACAGTTCTTCAGGAAGACAAGGGTTCGGTTCCCAGCACCCATATTGGTGGGCTCACAATCAACTCTAACTCCAGGACCAGAAGATCCAACCCCCTTTTCCGGGCATACATGTTGGTTCACATAAACTCATATAGGCACACACACATACACACAAACAAATAAGTCAGTTATTTTTTTTTAAAGAAAGGAAGAGGGAACCCTGAGTCCTGAGAGACCCTTAGCCTCATCTGCTCCCTTCGCCCACCAAAGCTGACCAATAAGATGAGAAAAATTAGTGGTGATCCTATTTGAGCCACTGCATTTTGAGGTTTCTTCGTCACACAGTTTAAAAATCTCTCTACCTAGTGCATTTGCATATGATCTAAATCAACTGCTTTATAGTTAAATTTAGCAGGCCATGTGGCAATATCAGACAACTATCAGGATCACAGCTGAAAGAACAAAGTACCACTCCAGTCCAGTGAGAGGGAGCAGAAAGGGGGAAAAAGAAAAACAAAGCCACAGAGGAGGGACATTGTAAGAAGCAGTCGTGATTTCAAGACGTCCTTCCAGAAAATTGTATCAGGTAAATAACAGAAGGAAACAATAAAAGAGGTCCCATATGCAAATGAGCCGGAGCATCCAAAGTCCACTAGGTGAACTGAAAGTGCTTGGTCTTTCTTAGATGCTCTTCTGATTTAAAGGCATCAAAAACAAACAGAAAGAAGCCCAGAGCACCTGCCTACACCCCAGTACTCAGGGAGCAAGAGAGAGAGAGAGACGCTTTGTTGGAGAGTGGCATGAACTACATGGCAAGAACCTGGCTCAAAGCAAACGTCAACAGATCTAGATATATTGGATATATTTAAGAAATGAAAGCAGGAGTGTAGAGGTGAAGCAGCTAAATGTCCTTGCTTTGCAAGCGCAAGGACAGGACATAAGTTCAAATCACATAAAAGCCAGGCACAGAGGTCAGGCTGGCAAGATGTGTCAGAGGATAAGGGACTTGCCCCCTGACGATGCAAGCCTAGGAACCTAAGTTTGCTCCTCAAAACCCTCATGACAAACTCTGAGAAGTAATTTGTTCTCTGACCTCACACGTATGCACAGCATCCTACTAAAGCATGTGCATACACACACATACACAGACACAGATACACACACACATACACAGATATACACACACAGATACACACACACAGACACACACACACATACAGATACACACACAGATACACACACACAGATACACACACACAGATATACACACACACATACACAGATACACACACACACACAGATACACGCACACACACACACACTCCCATACATGCACCACACACACACAGATACACACACACATACAGATACAGATACACACACAAAGACACACACAGATACACACACAGATGCACACACATATACACACATACACACACACAGATACACACACATACACAGATACACACACACAGATACACACACACACACTCCCATACATGCACCACACACACACAGATACACACACACACACTCCCATACATGCACCACACACACACAGATACACACACACATACACAGATACACACACAGACACACACACACACAGATATACACACACATATACACAGATAGACACACAGATACACGCACACACGCACAGACACACACACAGATACACATACACACAGACCACACACGCACAGACACACACACACACAGACACACACACAGATACACATACACAGATACACATACACACACACAGATACACAAACATACACACACACACATACACAGATACACACACAGACACACACACACACAGATACACACACAGATGCACACACATACACACACACAGATATACACACACATATACACAGATAGACACACAGATACACGCACACACGCACAGACACACACACAGATACACATACACACAGACCACACACGCACAGACACACACACACACAGACACACACACAGATACACATACACAGATACACATACACACACAGATACACAAACATACACACACACACATACACAGATACACACACAGACACACACACAGATACACATACACACACACAAATACACACATACAGATACACACACACACACACACACACACACTCCCATAAATGCATCACACACACAAAAGCTACACATTTAGCCCCACTTCACTCTGCTCCCTGCCCAAAAAGGAAGAACACTGCCCGCCACCTTGGTGTTCTCCTGGGTTCATGGGGTGGAGGGATCCTGGAAGTCACAGCAGGTCACATGGTGGCTAGAAGTAAAGGAGAAAAGGTAGAGCTAAATAGACTATTCCAGAAAGAAAAAAAAAAAAAAAAACACAGGAAGAGAAGCTGCAGAGCTTCACAAAGGAAGAAAAGGACAGGAGGATATGCTCGGAAAGAGCAGAACGCGCGACCTAGCAAAGCTCCTTCCCGGCAGTGGAAAGGGAAACGGCATCACAAAGGGGTCAGCCAGGAGCTAGACAAGCAAGCCCTCAGCCCTCGGCAAGACTCAATCCAACTGGGGGTCTTGGTGACGGTGACATCTCCAGGACAAGTAATGGTGATAGGTCCCGTTTTGTCACTCTGACAGCCCCAGTGTCACAGCTGGACTGAGATACCCTGGAGGCCTGAGAACACAGAGCAATTCCAGGTAAAGGAGTTTCAAGTTGTTATCCCACATACCCAGGATGAGGAACCGTCGAGAGACACGGTTGCTGAGAGCAGGAGGGCCCAATTGTGCTGGACTGAGGGGTGGGGCTGGCAGAAGGTTGGCCCAGGCAGGGAAGTAGCTAGGAAGAGAGAGAGCTCCCGCCTTCGATAGATAGGAGCAGACCTCATCAACTAAGACTAACTGACGTTTGATAGCGCTGAGCCTGAGGTTGCAGGTGGGTCAGCCTCTGGAGCCTACTGTCTACCACACACGGCAGGGGAGCCCAGGAACTTCAAAATTGTGGGAATGCTACTTGCATTGTAGCAATAGGAGACATCCCTCCAGCAGGGAGTTCAGTAGTCACAGGAAACCTTCAGAGTATGAAGTCACAGGTGTCTGAGGACAAGGGACCTACCGAGTGTCATCAGCAAACCTCAGTTCATATCAGTGAACGTCTATTATGCAATCTAATCAGTGCCGGATACTGGAGAGCTGGGCTTAGAGTGTCCCTTTATTTGGGAATAGATGGCCCCGGCTGACAAAGTGTAGCAAAAGGAAATAGCTCAACCAGGGATGAGCTGAGCCCACAGGAGGGCCTGCTACGGAAACAATTGTTACACATAAGGAATAGTCCATTCCATTCATCTAGATTCCAGATCTACCACTGCAGTCTAAAAAAACAAAACCAAGGCTCAGCTCTCTCTGCCTTTGGATTTGACAGGTTTGACTTCCATTTCATGTTTGTCCAAAGTGTGTGTTTAATTTAATCTTGCTGTGTGTAATCACTAATAATATACAACAAAGGATTCCTTGAAAAGAAATTAAACGCACAGAAAAAAAAAAAAAAAAAAGAACGAAGTTAGGTCCTCCACATGTAGAGACAGGACCCATGGGCAGTTGCTTCTCTGCATACTTACAAAAATTAGAAGACAGCCCTTGGCTAGAAGTCCAGCCACCCAGTGAGTAGGATCTAGGATCCTGAGGGAGAGTAAAAGAACCCACCCAGAGAAAAGGCGTGGCTTCGTAAAAAGATGGCTACCTACAGAGCTGAAGGAAGGACCAGCCACAAGCAGACTCCTGGGCAGCCGAAACCATGAGAAACAGTCACAGGCTGTTGGCAGTCACATGGCAACCCCACCCTGCCCATGATTTCCCTTCCAGTGTTCAAGCTCTCAAAAAGAAACTGCCCCGGCACTTAAACCTTTCCTGTGGATCTGAACTTTCTTTCTGACTCTTACAACGCCCCTTCCTTTTTACAAGGCTTTCAGAAGAATTTTTTGCATTATTACATAGCTTTAAGAATTTCATGTTTCTTTCTTCTTGTCCCGGCCGCCATCGGGGAGCAGCAACCATGGCTCTGCACTACCCCATGGCCGTGGGCCTCAACAAGGGCCACAAGGTGACGGAGAAGAGCGTCAACAAGAGACACGGCCGGCCAGCGCAGCGTGCGCCTCACGGAGCACACCAAGTTCTTGCCGGCCATGATCCGGAAGGTGTGCAGCTTTGCGCCCTACAAGCGGCACGCCATGGAGTTGCTCAAAGTTTTCCAAGGACAAGCGCGCACTCAAGTTCATCAAGACTAGGGTGGGCACGCACATCCGCGCCAAGAGAAAGCGGGAGGAGCTGAGCAACGTGCTGGCAGCCATAGGAAGGCAGCGGCCAAGGATTGATGACCCCTCCCCCAATAAAAGATCGTTCCTGCAAAAAAAAAAATAATAATAATTTCATGTTTTCAACTTTTATTCTTCTATCTACACTCATCTAATTCTAATTCTGTACTATTTCGAATGATCTTTTTTTTCTTTTCAGTAGTTTTTTGTTTGATTTGGAGTTTGTTATTGTTGTAGTTCTCCTTGTTGTCGCTTTCTCTTCTTTTTCTCTGTTTTGTTCCATTTCCTCCTTTTCTATCTTCCTCTGTGCCCTGCCTGCAGCAGTATTGTCACTTGACCATATTGGGTTTTTTATTTCTTACTCTTACATCCGACCGATTTTATATTTGATCCTTTTCATTACTGGGCAACTTTCTTCCTTCTTTTTCTACTTTTCGGTATTGTTTCAAATATCCTGCTCCTTTCTCCTCTCCCTCATCATATCCTCCACCACTCTTCTTTAGCACTTCTGATGCTAGAAGACTCCACAGAGAACTCTTAGAACTAATACATAGTCAGCAAAGTAGCAGGACAGAGAAACATACTCAGTAGCTTCAGGCTATCCCAGTTACAACTTATACACAGACACATACATACATACATACATACACACACACACACATACATAAACACACATACATACATACATACATAGCTAGCAGATGTTTGAAAAACAGTTTTTTAAAGTACCTAAGAACACTAGATCAATAACTCAATAAAATGCTTGCTTATACACTTAATACCCTTAGTTTTATCACTGAAAGGATGGAGATGAAGAGAGGGAGGAAGTGAGGAGGGAGGAAGAGGAGGAAGAGAGGAAAGTCAGGCATTAGGAGACACACACTCGTAATACCAGAAGACTGATAACATCAGGCAGACAGGCAGAGATCGCCAAGGCCCACTGAGCAGCTAGCCTGGCCACCGAGAGGCTTTGTCTCCAAAACCATAGGCGGACAGCACCTTACGAACAATGCTTGGGGTTGCCTTCTAGCTCAACAAACTGACCACAACAGAAGACAAGGCAAGATGCTCATAAATTAGCAGAGTTAATACTGCAAAGATATCTGTACTGGGTAAAACAATCTCCAGATGCAATCCCTATCAGAGTTTGAGTAGCATTCTCCACATAAATAGAAAAAGCAATCATAAACTCATATGGATGCACAAAGTACTCCAAATAGCCAAAAGAATCTGAAAGTACAGTGCTGGTTATATGACAGTACCTGATCTCAAATTATACTGCAATGCCATGCAGTCACAGAAACAGACATATGGACCATCAGAAGAGAATGGAAGGCCCAGAAACAAGCCCAACACCATAGTCACCTCGTGCTTGGCAAAGCTGTCCAAAACATGTAGTGGTGAAAAGATAGCCTCCTAACAGGTCCTGGGAGAACTGGATGTCTCCACGTGGGAGTGTGAAATTAGACCCCTATCATTCTGAACAAATGATCAAAGATGCATCTAGGAGAAAAACTGGCTGGCATCACTTCACTAAATAGGTGTTTGTTTGCCCTTTTAAGGCAGTGTCTCACTGGCTGGCCTAGAACTCACTACATAGGACAGGCTGGCCCCCAACTCACAGAGCTCCACCTGCCTCTGCCTTTCAAGTGCTGGTGTTAAAAGCATGCATCGCATGGAGGATGGGGATGGGGGTGGCTCATGCCTTTGAACCCAATACTTAGGAGGCAGAGGTAGCAGATATCTAGGAGTTCAAAGCCAGTCTGTTCTACACAAGGAATTCCAGGACATTCAGGGCTACACAGGGAGATCCTCTTGATTGGGGGAGGGTGAGGAGTGGGGAGGGGGAAGGGGGGGAAAGCATGCCTGGTCAAATGATGATACCAAATAAAAATTAAGTAAATCTTAGACTGAAGGGCAATGTTGGCTACCACTCACATCCTTCCAATAACACTGACTCAGTCCTCACTCCACACCTGGCTGTTGAAAAAAGCATCCCACAGACCTTCATCGGGGAAGCTCAGTCAAAGGCTGCCGTAAAGCATATCAATCAGTATATAAAGGTACTATAAAGATCTGTCTGATATCTGCCTCAGGGACTACATACCTGTTAGAATGAATAAAAATGGCAACTTGTGTATTCTCTCAACATATATTTAGAGCAGATACTGGGAGCCAAGAGGTCCTTTGAACTAGGGATCCAACCTGACAGACTGCCTTCTCTGCTGCCAGCCCTCAGCATTCTGACAGACAGACACAGTGGGCACATGTGACACATTACTTCTGGAGTGGCAGGTAAGAATTTTAGGCAAAGTACCATGATAGAGGATGATGTCCTAGGGAGATTTTGCTGTTTGAATTAGGTCAGTCAGGCAAGTCTCCAAAGATGGGAGTTAGTCACAGAGATGGAAAAAGCAAACAGGAAAAAAAATCCCTGATCTGAGAGATACCTGCTTATACAATAAGAAAAAAAAATGAATGGTGACTTACCGGGTTCTGTAGACCCCCTGAAGGTTAGCTTTCATGAAAAATAGAACAGGGACTTACTTCAGACTTGTGTACCACGGTCTACCGCTCTGAAAAGAATCACTTTACCATGGGCTTGACTTCAGCTTTACTGAGCCGTCTTGTCAATTTTCTATTGTTATAAGAGAGGACCTGAGGCTGGATAGTTTACCAAGCATAAAGGTTTACATAACTCACAGTTCAAGAGCTATCCAAAACAGTATGGCACTGGTGTCTACCGAGCATCTGGTAAGGACTTTCTTGTTTTATCCTAACTCAGTGTAGGACACGACATCATGAGACAGAGCAGGCAGGTCAGAGAGAACGATAACCAATTGAATGCAGTAATACAATGGATCCCTGGACAATCCATTAAGTTACACATGGATGAATCTACCTACGAAGACTGAACACTCGTGCCCGCCTTACCTCCAAAGACCCCTCCCTCTTCAAACTACTGACAGTTGCATTGACTTGTGGTTTAAGTTTCCCACACATAAAATTCAGAGGACAATTCAAATGATAGCATACGCCATACGGCGGTTCTGAGATGAAGCTATTGAGAGACAAAAATAAGACAGTGGCTGAGAGCTGACCCCTGGAGAAAGGACCCGTGGATTTTACAACATGGAGATTTCTAGTAACCTGATAGCCTGGCAGGGGCGATCCATGACCTGAGTGATTCCTGGACAGAATGGGATGGGATGGAAGGTACAACTGTTGGTACACAAAGCTCTTGAGAAAGCATTTCTTAGTGTGAAGGTGGGAGGAGCAGTGGCAGCAAACGACACAGGTAGGATCAGGCAAAGGTCCACCAAGAGAGGAAAAAACAAAACCAGATTTGTCTCCTGGTGGGACCCATGAATGAGGAACTGGCAGGGATGAAGACAGGAGGAGAAATATACCAAGTAAAAGATATGAAAATACCATGTACAGAGTGGGGCTAACCTTGGGTTTGTACAGAGTGGGGCTAACCTTGGGTTTTGGCTAGTCCTAGTTAAGGACAAATGCCACATTAGAGAGATATGGTGTGGGAGCAAATGGAGTCCCCTTCAGTTGGACTCTATTCTCTTAGGACAATGGTTGGCGACGTCACCAGCCAAGAGTTGGGATGAAAAGAGTGAACGTTTGAGGAGACGGTATGAAATAAACGTCCAGAAGAGTGCGAAAGGTACTCAGCCACGTACCATCAAAGCCCTTACTGTGGTCGCAATGGGCAACTGGACATAGAATTGGGACTCGGGGCTATGATCCAGCCATCTTCCACTGCCTGGAAGACAAAGAATTCAGTGCAACCAGGGAAGCAGCTCGACACACGTAATGGAACAGGAAAGAGAAAGAGCCACGTGAAGGAGGTGTGTTGGCAATGCTGCTGAGGTCAGAGATGGCTGGAAATATCCGGCATGGGGAACAGAAATTTAAACTCAAAGAACTGATATGATGAAATCCTATGGGGCGTGGTCAAGACCAGGACGTAACCCCCAGAGCAAAAAAACAAGACAACCAGGAAGAGAAAATACTGCTGGAAGGACCATCCCGGTTTATATTAAAATGAGTAAAGCAAGAGTAACTCTTAGAAGGCAGGGGATCACTGAGTGACCGAAGGAGTATTGTAGTTTGAATGTGAAATGATCCCAATTGGCTCACGGACTTGAACACTTGGTCCCCAGCTTGTGGGTTTGGGTAGGTTGTGGAACCTTCAGCAGGTAGAGCCTCATTCAGAGAAGTAGATCACTGGGGGTTGTAGCAAATAATATGTATTTGGGGTTTTCTACCCTACCTTAGATCATTTAGTTCCCAAATAAAAGACGCAAAACCTGTATATTTACAATAAGCCTTAATGAGTTATAGCTAAGCAGATATCAACCTTCCGTGTTAGTTTGTCTACTTCCCTGTCAGTTACCTCAAGATATCACTTGCCATATTCTACCTGGGCAGCTCTTACTCCAACAGGCCAGCCTTCATGGCCAGGTCCCACAATTCACCTCTCCGTGGCATCTCCTTCCTTCTCTCTCTCCTCCCTGCCCCTGGTCTCTCCTCAGATCCCAAGCCCCGTCTACCTCTCTTCTGCCCTGCTACAGGCCCTAGGCATCTTTACTCAAACAATAGTTTTAAATTAAGAAGCAAGGTTTGCACAACAAAAGCCGAAAACCTTGAATCAACTAAACCTTGTGATAGAGAGTTTGGCTTTACAATACACAGCAACAGATTGAACCTTGACAAGAGGTGGGCCCTGTTGTTAGCCATGCCCTACTTCCTGGTCCTGCTCAAGTTCCTGAATAGGGAGGGATTCAATATGACCACCCAGCCTCCTACTCCTGCCCTCAAGCCTTCCCTACCATGATGGACTGTTAAGCCTCTGTGGTGGTCTGTATTTTCTTGGCCCAGAGAGTGGCACTATTAGAAGGCGTGGCCTAGTTGGAGTAGGTGTGTCACTGTGGGTGTGGGCTTTAAGACCCTCATCCTAGCTGCCTGGAAGTCACTATTCTGCTAGCAGCCTTCAGATGAAGATGTAGAAGTCTCAGCTTCTCCTGCACCATCCCTACCTGGACGATGCCATGTTCCCGCCTTGATGATAATGGACTAAACTTCTGAACGTATAAGCCAGTCCCAATTAAACGTTGTCCTTCATAAGAGTTGCCTTGGTCACGGTGTCTGTTCACAGCAGTAAAAACCCTAAGACAGCCTCTTTAGGAAACAAAACAACAACTCTTTCTCCCTTGTGTTGTTCTATCAGTGAATTCAATCAGAGCCACAAGAAAGTAAGACTGAGACAGGAAGGAAGTAACATCTCAACGACAGGCTTTGGCTGGAAATGCAAAGTGCATAATGGAGATGCCAACTGGAAGATCTGGTCTAGACGTGAAGTGAGAAGCAAGGACACACTGCTTCACTTCCTCTGGGGCATGGCCATGGTAAGAACGAAGCCATGTGGAAGAACATCGTGGCAAATAAGTCAATATCTTTAACGCAGAAATTTCCTTATACAGCTCGAGTTTCACTAATTAAAACATAAATAACTAAAACCTGAACCAGGGCTGTTAATTAGTAATTTATGTCTGATTATTTGCCACTTTTAGCAAAAGGGAGCGATTCGTCAACAAATAAAAATTCATTATATGCAAAACTGGGTCAAACAATATCACAAATTCTGTCCTTCAAACCTTGTGTCTACTCACCTTGATCTGAGCGACCCAGTCACTGAACGGCTGTAGGACAACAAAGGCCAAAGCAAGACCCTGGACTTGGAGTGACAGCAACGATGTGAGTCACTGAAATTACTGCTGAGTTCTCAGCCATCAGAATCCCCAGATATTAGTACTGTGAACACAGGACCCTAATTACACACCATGTCCTCCTCTCTAAAACTTTTTGATGGAGCCTGATCTCCTGGAAGGACATAATCATAGCCCAGCGAGGAGGCCCAGTGAGTACAAACACACAACAGCAAGCCTGACAACCTGAGTCTGATCCCTAGATCACAAGTAGAACAGAACCAACTCCCAAAAGTTGCCCTCTGACCTCCACACTTGCGATTTGTTGTACATGTGTTTACACATACATACATGCACGCGCACACACACACATAGAGTAAATAAATATGCACACATACATATAGTAAAATCATTTTTTAAAAGAATATATTATCAGAACTGGGAAATTTTTCTAATAAAATGTGCATAAGGCAGATTATTTAAAATATATATAATGCAATCATTTATTGACAAGCTCTGCTCTCTTCAACCTACAAAGATACATGCATCTCTGTGTATGAGAGAGAACCAGAGAGAGCCAGAGGTCAATATCAAGTGTCTCCCTCTATCATTCTCAACCAAATATTTTTAGACAGGTCTTTCTTTCAATACTCCCACAGCTCACCAATTTGGGGTAGACTGCTGGCCTCTCCATTGAGACTACCCCACACCCAGCACTGGGGTCACAGATACATGTGCTACTGTTCCTACTGTCCCCACTTTTAGGTGGTTACTAGGGACCTAAACTCAGGCCCTCATACTAACCAAGTCACTCCCCAGCCTGAGACTAACTACATTTTACCTGTAAAACAGCATCCTATGACCTAGGTCAACGACCTACCTAAATATTAACCTTCTCAAACCATTCACTGTCCTATATTCCAGTGCCTTCCATTTTTCAAATTACCTCTCTAATGCTGGTTCCATGTTCAACCTAAAACCTCAGAAAATGCAAAAGAAATAAAATATGCAAAACAGCTATAGAAATTTTAATAGTATCCTTTAATAATGTACATATGTATCAGTTTATACACATCAAGTGTAATTGCTCTCAGAGGCCAGAAGAGGATATCAGAGCTCCTAGATAGGCCTGGAGTTACAACTAGTTATGAGCCACCTCTATGGGTGCTGGGAACTGAACTTGGGTCCTCTGTAAAAGCAGGATATGTTCTTAACTGGCAAACCACCGCTCTTTCTCTCTAGCTCCCTCAATACTATCATTATATGCTCTACAATCTACTAGAGAAAACAGTCAAGATTCCCATGGTGGTTTCAATAAGAATGGCTCCCATAGGCTCGTGTAATTGAATGCTTGGTCTCTAGTTAGTGGAACTCTTTGGGAAGGATTAGAGGTGTGGCCTTGTTGGAGGAGTTGTGTCACTGGGGGAGGGCTTTAAAGAGCCCAAGTCATTCCCAATCATTTGCCAGAAAAAAGAGAAAAAAGTAAACTCAGCTACTGCTGCAGGACCGTGCCTCCCTGCTACCACACTCCCCAACAAGACCGTCCCAGACTATAACCCTCTAGGACCATGAGCCCCAATGCTTTCTTCTATAAGTTGCCACCCTTTTCAGGGTCTAAGCATCTGACACACAGAAATCAGCAACACACTGCTCCCAGCCATTACAAGAGGTTTGAAAGGGGATCCTCTGCTTTGCTTCAAAGTTAATGCACCACGACTTCTGTGTGTGGTGGCTCAGGAAGTGTACATTCGAGTTAGTCCACTGGATAGACAACTAGGGAAGATGGAACTTTCCATCCAACAGCTTCCCTCCAATCGCCAGTCCCAAATGCTCCCCAGCAGAACACAAGCAGAAGCAGGCATCTGTTGGCTGAATAATTATGACTTCAGCACATCCCAGCTTTATTGACTAAACTCCAGTGACCTTTCCACTGCTTAATTATTCCCTAAATGAAAGGTATTTTTCAACATCTGCTCTCGATTTATTTTTAATTTGCATTTACCCCACCATCTCTGCGGAAGCTGAATTCGGTGACACAGGATGACATCATCTTCGCAGCGCCAGGTTAAACACCCCTCGTCTTCAGTTAAAGATGAGCTGGAATAGCTTTTCGGGCTCTTCTGCCTACAGATTTTCTTTTAGTTGTCCAAGATGATTACTCCCACTTCAAAATGAGATTAGTGCTCTTTCCTTGCTTTCTTTACAAAGAACTCTTGTTCAGCATCGCATGAATACGCCATTTCCTCAAGTATATCCTGTCTTCTAGAACACGGATAGGTAAAATAGATACATATATCACTGAAACTTTTTGTTTTAAAGTAATGCACAAGTCAGGCCTGGTGGACAAGATTATGAGCTTATCATTCAGGAGGCTGGGGTAGAGGAACCATGAGTTTGAAGCCAGTCAGAACACACGGCAATAGCCCATTTCGGGAAACAGATATTTAAAAATGAGAACTAAATGAGCTGGAGAGATGGCTCAGTGGTTAAGAGCACTGACTATACTTCCAGAGGTCCTGAGTTCAAATCCCAGCAACCACATGGTGGCTCACAACCATCTGTAATGAGATCTGATGCCCTCTTCTGGTGTGTCTGATGACAGCTACAAGTACTTATACATAATAAGTAAATAAATCTTTCTTAAAGAATGAGAATTAGAGTTCAACCCACAGAGTCCACATAAAAATGGACAGGCATGGTAGCCATCTTGTAATCCCAGCACTCAGGTCAGTGACCAATGGGCCTTATTCAACCCTGAGCACAGCAGCAAACAATGAGGACTAGGCAGTAGCCATTGCTGAATGTGGAGGAGGGTACGCACACAGGAAGGTCTAGTGTTTTTAGACCAGAGGGAGCCCCAAACGTCTTTACTGATCCCTCGCTGCGTGTGAAGACTCAGCTAAAGGCTGGCGTCCAAGAGTCAAAAGAGGAAAGCATATTCAAAAGCCACCGCAGTCAAAAGTAGAAATACAGAGGGAGCGAGAGGGAAACATGGACTTGGGAACAGTAGTGGGAGGGCAGAAACTTCAAAACCGAATGACGGGAGAGGGTAAGCAATCTGGCAGGAGAGCCAAAGCCAAGTCCATTGGTTACACAGGCAGAGCAGGACCACAGCCTGGGCCCTTCACAGAACAGCCTGGCCCCCATGCACAAGGGTTGTAGGGATGAGGGCAGAGGGAGTACGTACTGTTAGGAAGACAAGATGTTTCAGACCTCATGATGTGCCTCCTTTAAACAGTACGTCCCTGGGGACTGGGAAGACACCTCAGAGGGCTTGCAGAAGAGTCTGAGTTCAAATCCCGAGCAAACAGCCATGTCAGAAGCTAAGCGTGGGCATGTGGGAGCACCTGGAACCAGAGTGCTTCAGGGGCAAAGACAAGAGGATCCTTAGGGTTCCCTAGCTGTCAGCCAAGCCCATATTCAAACAGATACCTTGCCTCAAAAGAATAAAGCAGAGGGTAACAGAGAGATGCCCTCCTCTGTCTGGTCTCAGTATACCTCTAGGCGCGCACACACACACACACACACACACACTCTCTCTCTCTCACACACACTCACACACTCACACACACTCACACACACTCACACACTCACGCTCACACACACACTCACACACACACTCACGCTCACACTCACATACACACACTCACACACACTCACACATACTCACACACACTCACACACACTCACACACACTCACACTCACACACACTCACACACCACACACACTCACACTCACACATACACACTCACACACACTCACGCTCACACTCACATACACACACTCACACATACTCACACACTCACACACTCACACACTCACACACTCACATACACTCACACTCACACACACTCACACACCACTCACACTCACACTCACACATACACACACACACACACACACACACACACAAACTCTTCTGGCCTCCAGAGGCACCAGGCCACAGACCTACACACAGGCAAACATGCATACACTTAACAATAAAATAAAAATGAAAATGAGAAACAAACAAACCAAAACCACTGTTGTCAAAAGCAACTTTGGGAGGAAAGGATTTCTTTCAACTTACATCATGAAGGTTAGCCAGGGCGGAAACATGAGTTAGGAACTCTCCAACAGTGACTGTGGAGGAACACTGCTTCCTAGCTTGCTCTCCTTGGCTTGCTCCAGAATGTTCCTCATACAGCTCTGGCCCATCTCTGGGCTCTGTTATATCAATTAGCAATTAAGAACACGCCCCCACAGCTGTGCCCATGGGCCAATTTGATGACAGTAATTCCGAGGCTGAGATCCCCTCTACCCAGGTACATCTAGGCTTATGTCAAGTAGGCAAAAACTAACTTCGACGCCTTCCCACGTCTACACTCTTCAGTAAGGCATCCTCCAAACATTTGCAGACACTACATGGAGATATAAAACCCAGAACACACTCAGAGCTTGACTCAGAGCTCATGCAAGCCAGGCTTTACGGGGGTAAAGCCGGGAATCTCCCACACTAATTAAATTCGGGAACATCCTCTCAGTTCTGAGTCAATATTTACATTGTAAATTTCAAAAGGCATTATCATTTCACAGAAGACAACAGTTCACTGACAACCGGATCCTGTATCACTTGGGAACCAATTCTGCTTTTAAGTGTGTTCGGGATAGATTTTATTGGTTCTCTTTTGTGGCCTACTTCTTTTAAGTCAATCTAAATATGGTTTTTCCTAAATGGGTTGCTAAGACTTGCCACACTCTTCAATGCGGCCAATGTCTGCACAAAATTCTGTGTCCCTGTCATAGATCGGCAGCAAGATACTCGGGCCTGACCCACAATGCCCTCCCACGTATCCATCTGAAACTGCCCAGGAAATGGCTCCCTTTAAAACTGGGGCGGGGGAGGGAGGAGTAGCCCAGATTCCATACACAGGAACACAACACAGCAATTGCTATCCTCAACCTCGAAGCTCGCCTTCTCCGTGAATGAGCTGACATTTCCTTCCTAAACTGTCAAGGATGTCTAACCGGTGAGCTCGGTTTTATTCTCGCAGAGCTCTATAAGAGACTTGGGGTTTGGCTTGGTTTCATTCAGTTTGGTTCTGAAACATAAACAAGCTCTCCCGGATGTTTCTGTACATCCCTAAGGAACATGCTACCACGATCGTGAGCCACTTAACTCCTCCTCCCTCCCGTTATTTATATCCCGTCTGTATAGGTGCTTCGGCCTGGGTGAGTGTCTGTGAACTTTGTCCGAGCCACGCTCATGAAGACCAGAGAAGAGGGCGCTGCATCCCCTGGATCTAGAGTTATAGGCGGTTGTGATTTACCACGTGGGTGCTAGGAATCAAACCCAAGTCCCCTAGAAGGGCAGCCAATGCTCTTAACCACTGGGCCGTCTCTCCAGTCCCTTTATAACCCTTTACTCCTCCTTTGACATACGAATAACCCTTTCTTAAAGTTCACTGGCTTTGAAAGAACGACAGACAGCGTCGTTTCAAAGGAAGCACAGACGCCAGGCATCCCCTACTTAGACTTGAAAAAGCAGAGAGAGAGACCTGTACTTAAAACTGTGAGCATAAAGAAAAGCAGGAAAGCAGCACAGACTTCCTTTCCCATTACCAATGACAAACACGCCCTTTTTGGGAATTATGTCTTAGAAATTATATTTTCATATTATGGGACTGGAGAAGGGGCTCCGTTGGTAGAAATCCCCAATTCTCCATAAACGAGACATGTTGGCATACCTCTGTCATCTGAGAACTCCAGACAGCCCAGGCTGCCACAAAGTGGGGTGTGGGGGTGGAGTAGGGATGGGGAGAACCAGCCAGGTAGACAGCCAGGTACACCACACACATCCCAGCACTTGAAAGGCAAAGGCAAAACGGATCTCTGTGAGTCTGAGGCCAGCCCAGTCTTCGAAACAAATTCCAGGATGGTCAAAAATAAATAGTGAAACCCTGTCTAAAAACAAAAGAACAAACAAAAAAAAAGGAAAGAAAGAAGGAAGTTTATACATACTAAGTTTGCACAAAGAAGCCATCAGAGCAGTCCATCCATACTCAGGGACTCAGGGCAAGTGCACTATGAGACTCCGGGAAGGAAGGGGTTAACTGCGCTGAGGTGTGACTACTGTACAGAGGGGAGAGAGAAACCCCAACACCCCTATTCAGTACTTGGGAGGGAGATTCTAGTTCAGATGCCCCAGGACTCGTCAGCCCTCCCCTGACCCACTTTCCTGAGTTTCACCTCCTCTCAGCCAAACCCAAGTTCCAAACTATGAGGCACCAAAAAAATAAAAGTCCGATATTATAAAACCATTACCTTTTAAATCTATTTACCAGGAAATGTCTTAAGCAAAAGTAAACACTTTACTCTCACTCTCCTCACTAGGGGGGAGTTCAGGCCTCTCTCTGAGGCTAAGACTCATAAGCCTGACTTGCACTGTCTAAACCGAGGCACTAGGAAGGAAAAACCCTCGGGCTCGTGGGAATTCCTGAGTCAGAATCCGGGAGGGCAACTCTGACACACAGTCCGAAGCTCGAAGCCCATTTCTCTTGGAAATAAGAGAACATACATCAATTTATGTAACTACAGAATCAACTTTAAATAAGGCGGTTCACCAGTGCTCTTGACGGGATATATCGTCTCAAAATATATGTCCTCCACGTAAATATTGTAGAGCCAAAACTCATAGTCAGGAAACCAAACCTTTTCAACGTGCAGGCTGGAGTACTGATACTTCTGAGAGGGCGTGGAGTATTGATACTTCTGAGAGGGCGTGGAGTATTGATACTTCTGAGAGAGTGTGGAGCATTGATACTTCTGAGAGGGCGTGGAGTATTGATACTTCTGAGAGAGTGTGGAGCATTGATACTTCTGAGAGGGCGTGGAGTATTGATACTTCTGAGAGGACGGGAAGCAAGGCCGTCTATCCTAGGCTTCATCACCAAGTCCTCTTTTGAAATAGATCTCTCTGCTGAGAAGGACCTGCGTTCTTGGTTTGGGTTTTTTGATTGTTTGTTTGGGGGCGGGGGTGATTTTGTGACTGTTTTGGTTTGGTATTTTGGGGTTCTTTTTTGGGGGGTTGTTATTGTTTGGGTTTTTCGGGTTTTGTTTTGTTTTGTTTTGTTTTAAGAAAGAGTCTTACTGTGTGATTCCGGCTGACCTGAAACTCATTGTGTAGACTAGGCTGGTCTCAAACTAATAGTCCACCAGCCTCGGGCTCCAGAATGCTGGAATGAAAGGCATGCACTTCCACATCCAGCCCAGAGTCTTATTCTTTGGACAGAAAAAAAGAGTGTGTGACAGAAGTAAGGGCTACAGTGATTGCTCTGGGCACAAGAGATCCCCTAGTCAACTGCACACCCAAAGAAGGAGAAAATACTCGTACTTGACAGTCTATTCATATACATACATACATACATACATACATACATACATACATTCCTACATACATACATTCCTACATACATACATTCATACATACGTACATACATACATACATACATACATACATACATACATACATACATACTTGCATACACATATATGAAATTAGACTTCCTGGTAGACAAGATGGCTCAGCAGTTAAAAGCCCTTACCATTTCCAAACCTGGTCACCCAAAAGTATATCTGCAGAATCCGCACAGCAAGAGGAGAAAACCAATTCCCCACAGTCTGTCCCCTGACTTCTACAAGGGCACATACACTAAAATAAATGTTAAAAAAAATCATTTAAAAAATATATATAACAAAAATTGAGTTCCCAAAACCGGTTGGCGGCTGTACCACACCAAGTCAGAATCTCAGCGGCCGCACAAGCATAAGAAAACAATTCACTTGTGAGTCAGCCGTGCCTCACAAGCCAGCCTCGACGAGAGCAGCCCCACTGGACAGACACAGACCTTAGCTAAGAAGTCAGAGGACTTCGTACGTCCCTAAGTGTCATCCGCACCCTGGATTGGATGAATGTAAGCCTAAGAGTGGACGAAGCAAAGGCAATAGGAAGGAGGCCTGGGTTCCAAGGCCCGGTCCGGTCCCCAGGCTATTGTCACCTCTAATACACTGTAGCTCACACGGTAAGGGGCTTGCCTTGTAGCATTTGGTATGGTGGCAGCATCTGGTAAGCTTATGACTCCAGAACTAGGGAGACAGAGACAGGCGAATCCCTGGGGCTCAATACCTAGGAGCCAGCCAGAGCACCAATCCTGGGCTAGGCCTGCTTCAACAACAACAACAACAACAAAAGGTTGACAACTCCTAAGAAACAGCACCCGAGGTCATCCTCTGGTCTCTATGCACTCACAAACACGTATACACACACGTGTACAAAATCTCACACTGCCTCGTATTCCAACTACGGAGTTGAGCATAGCTCTCATTCAGCAGTTCTAATTTAAAAAAAAAAATGCATATCGAAACAACAACAGGGTAAACCCTTATTTCCCCACACTGTGTGAGAGGGAGGGACTCTAGCTACCTGCATCCTATTCCCCACTGCTTTAAATTAAACTTTAACCAGTGTTTACAACAGCCTGCACGATCGCCCGTGTTTCCTTGTTCCCAGGAAAGTCATGATATCAGCATCTACTTCAAACTTCTGGGTTCAAATAAGAATTCAATAGAATTGAGTTTTCTGTCCTGACTCTAAAATGAACACACCACCTCTGCTAGAATACTGGCACAGACAAGATCTTAGGTCGCTCCTCCTCAGTCTCGTGAGGTGACAACACAGGCAAGGCTTTTTTGCTCGTTCCAAGGATTGCTGTTCTCTTACAGACTTGAGTTTCCACAAGGATTCCTGTTTGTCCCTTAAGGCAAATCCCAAGGGCTCGTGGAAAAAAACCAAGCCGGCTAGAAGGCTTCCCTTCAAAGCACAGATATTTCAGCTAAGGGAAGCTTCGGGAGGAGCAAGAAATGTTTTTCATAGTTCCTTAAACTGTGGAGAAAAGTCTCTCACAGATACTACTGTAAATGTAAAACATTTTAAAAAGCAGACCACTCGCTCCCTAAATGCAACTTAGCCTCTGTGTTGTGTAAAGACAACCTTCTGAGAAAGGTCAACAGAGAAAGCCAACCTCCTTATCCTTTCCCTCACACTGGACCTCCTTGTTGGGCAGCTAGAATTTAACCAGACCCCGCAGGGCATGTTTTCTGTAGGCTTGCTATAATACAGCACGTTGCAAACCATGAGCAAAGGAATTAGCTTCCTTTTAGTTTCAAGGGCTCCTCTGCCCTCCCCCAACACATCTCGATAGCACAGTTACCTCTCTGGGCACCAGATCAGGGCCTACTCTGTACCAAATGTCAGTGCATCTGAAACCCTACCGTCTTTGCTAGCCCGTTAAAAGCCTTGAACAGCCATCAGAGGAAGGGAGAAAGAGAATCCATGTCAGAAACAGTGTTGGTCTCTCATCTTCCGCCCCAAGGACTGTCTGTCCTCCAGTGTTATCCCCTTTGTCAACTCCCAGAAGAGAGCAACAGGACAGAGCCAGAAACGAAGGCAGCCAAGGAGCAGCAGGTCCTGTCTCTTATGTGGGCTACGATACCATCAGGGAACCAAAGCAGCTCCAGACTTCAGCCCAGGGTCACCCTCAGTAGGTAGCAAGGGGGAGGCAGAAAGGACCTATGCAAAGGCAAAAGGAACAGATCTGAGCATAAAATGGTGACCGTCCTGGCAGCCGCAGGATGAAGTGACTTGTGAACGGAAGACTGTGCAGAGTTCAGACTCCAGGTCTCCCCAGTCTGACCTGAGCCTGAATTCAAATCCCAGCGCCTGAATTTCCAAGCCATAGAACCCTTGCCATTGGGTAAGTACTTATCACTTGGCTACCATCTACAGTGCCCTGGGCTTGGCGCCAGAGGTGTACTGGTTCCCCAAGTCACATGGTGTTAAGCTGCATCGAAAAAGATATCAGCAAGTACACAATGCAAGCAAAGTACCAGATATCGAGAAGGAAAAACACAGAGAACTCACAAGCAGTGATTCAGCACGGGGTGACTAAGCAGGGTGTATGCTGTGGACACCTCTAACTCCAGCACTTGGGAGGCTGAGGCAGGAGGATCATGAGTTTGAGGCCAGACTAGGACAGAGGCAAGCCCTTTTCTCGAATAAATACAGAAAGAAAAGAAGAAAAACTAAAGAAGAGAAGAATAAAGAAAAGAAAAAGTGTGGGTCAAAAAAAGAAACCAAAAAACAAAAAACATGTATTTCCAAAGTCAACAGGGAAGGCCACTCAACGAAGGCTGCTGTATTTAAGCATCGGTCTAAATGACAGGGAAACTGACAATGAGAAGGAAAAAGAGATGTGAAAAGGCACGTAGGTAGGTCCTACTGAAACAGAGAAACGACTAGTATAATAAATGACTCGTCTATGGCTTTTGTCGCCATTTGTGAAACTGCAGCTGTGAGGACCAACCTCCTGCCACTTCATCTGCTCAAGGCATGCACTTGGTTAGAGTGAGACGCTAAATGTAAGCTAAAATGCTAGCACTAAAGGCTGGGTACCACATCACAGGCTCAGCTTTGCATGGACTCAAATTCCCTCAACAATTAGAACCCAGAATTAGATAAAAAAAAAAAAAAAAAAAAAAAAAAAAACCAAGGAGGCAGCCAGCCACAGTGAAGCAAGGCTTTAGTCCCAGCCCATGGGAGGAAGAGGTAGATAAATCTCTGTGAGTCTGAGAAAAAAGGAAGGAAGGGAGAGAGGGAGGGAGGGAGGGAGGAGGGAGGAGGGGAGGGAGGAAGGTAGGAAGGAAGAAAGAAAGGGCAGACTAAGGAGGTAAAGAAAAAGGATAAAACGGTTATACTGGAGTTTCTTTTCTAAAGTTTCTTTAGTTTGTTTTTGTTTAATGGTTTTTGTTTTTATTTACATGTATGTGCACATGTATGTCACCTGTGCTAGTGCCCACAGAGGCAGAGGAAGATGTCAGATCCTCTGTCGCTGGCATTCCAGGCAGTGGCGAGCTGCACGAGGGTATGCTAGTAACTGACATAGGGTCCTCAGAAAGAGCAGCGTGTGCTCTCACCCACTGACGTCTTTAGTTTTAAAACAGAGTCTCACATATCCCAGGCTGGCCTCGGCTTCCTATGTCCTTAAGGGTAACCTGGAACTTCTGATCCTCCTTACAGGTTTATGCCACCATCCAGGGCTCTGTGCATGCTAGGCAAGCTAGCACTCTACCAACTGAGCTACCCAGCCCTCTCCTCAGCCCACCCAAGGGTTTCAAATCACGCAGCGCTGTAAAGTTGACCCAAATTAACCACCCTCTCGTTTCCTTTCTTTTCTGAGATGGGGGCTCCTTGTGTAGCACTGGCTGATCTGTAACTCCCTGCGAAACCTCCAATTCATAGAAACCGGATGTCTTAGTTCAGGTTACTATTACTGTGATAGAACACCATGACCAAAATTAAGTTGGGGAGAAAAGAGCTTACTTGGCTTAGACCTCCACATCATAGTCCACCCTCAAAGAATATCAAGGAAATGACTTAAACAGGACAGGAACCTGGAGGCAGGAGGTGACACAGAGACCAGGGAGGGATGCTGCTCACTGGCTTGCTTTGCATGGCTTGCCCAGCCTGCTTTCTTATAGAATCCAGGACCAACAGCCCATAAATGATGGTCAATCCACAAGGGGCTGGGCTCTCCCACATCGGCCACTGATGAAGAAAATGCCCTAAGCTAGATGCAGCTTATGAAGCCATTTTCTCAACCGAAGCTCTCTCCTTTCAGATGACTCTAGCCTGTGTCAAACTGACTCAGAAGTGGCCACCAGACCCTGTTTCAAAATTAAATAAATGAATAAATAATAAATAATAAATAAATAATTTTAAAGAGTACATGAAATTGGACAGGACTAGAAGGGGGACCTGAGGAACCCCAAGGGAGGGAATTGGAGGTAGATTTGATCAAAACACGTTATATGCATGTATAAAATTCTCAATTTTATTTCAGTCTTTTAATTGTCCAATAGAAAACTATTACCTTATGGGGGGGGGGGGTCCTTGAAACGAGATTTCCCTAAATTGCCCAGGCTGGATCCCAAATAGTGTGATTGCAGGCATGAGCCACTACATTTGAGTCAGTCTCTCTCTCTCTCTCTCTCTCTCTCTCTCTCTCTCTCTCTCTCTCTCTCTCTCTCTCCCTCTCTCTCTCTCTCATTGCTATGGCCTTTTTTTTTTAATGGCCTTTTACTCCTGAGTCTCCTATCTCCATTTCCCAAATGCTGGGATTATAAGCAGGCGACAGGTGCGGGACAAAAAGTTCTTCTTAAAAACTGAAACACTAAGACACAGCCTGGAAAATCCAGGAAAGATCTTTCAAATTTATTTACTGCACATGGATCATTCCGACTATTTAATCCAGACTTCCAAAAGTCTCTTAATAATGTGTGAACTTTGGAGTATCCTGAGAATACCACCCTGTGTCATAAGCATTTGCCATAAACAAAAAAACCGAGAGTATGCCTTCTGGAGAGCAAAAAGGATGACTCACAGACTCATTCAATCCAAATTTATCTGCCAGCTTCTGCAATACAACCCAGCCAGAAGAACGTGATTCATATCTCGGCTATGCAGAAGCTAAATTTTCATCGTGTTTTGAAGTAGGTGCCACTCAAAGGGAGGGCACAGTCATAAATGCTACAAGCAATTTGAGAGTTTTTAAAAAGGTAAGAACTAAGTAATACAGGTTCATCAAGCAGCTTTGGAAAACACACGTGGACAATAAGAAAAAGAACTGTCCCAGATGCCAAGAGGATTCTGGGATATATCTCGCATCTTTTTTTAATTCTTATTTTGGAGGCAGAATCTCATAGCCCAGGTTGGCATCGAACTCAAAATCCCCCTGTTCCAAGCTCCCACGTGATAGGGCAGCAGCTGTGTGTCACTGTGATCAGCAATTTTTTTAGATGTATTTATTTTGTTATTTACGTGCATGAGTGCTTGGCCTGCGAGTATGAATGTGCACTGTGTGAGCGCCTGCTGTTGTCAGAGGTCAGAAGACAGCATCAGCTTCTCCGGGACTGGAGTTACAGAGGGTTGCGAGCCACCATATAGGTTGTGGGAATGAACCCAGGTCTCCTGGGACAGCCACGAGGGCTCTTAACTACTGAGCCATCTCCCGGCTCCCACTGGCAATCTTTTAAAAGATACTTTTCACGTCGACAGCCTCCTGTGTCATAATCACTTTACAATACACCAATAGCATCCTCCATGTTTGTGATGTTTATATGTGCGCGCGCGCGCGCACACACACACACACACACACACACACACACACACGCATGCACACCTTGATATCATCACTTCTTATGAACACGTAGCTGCTTCAGTCACGCACCCTAACTTAATCACCTCCACTGGGATTCTGCATAATCCACACAGCTGTGCGATCCCAGTAAAGAAACAGTAAGTTCCTAGCTATTTCTAGAGTTATTTGACTGAGAACACGGGCTTTAAATAAAATCATAACGACCTAAGAACCGGCGGTCATTTCTAAACACTCTAGACAACAATGACCTTACTCACGCCCAAGATGGATTTTTATGGTGTTTTCCTTTTTCCTCTATTGTAAGCACAACTACAGTAAACTTCTTAAATGTACATTTATATCTTCCGCCTAGGAAGAAACGCTATAAACAGAGTCATTCACCCCGTTGATGTTCCCTATTAAACAAGCAGTACGGTAGGTCGGCAAGACGGCTCAACGAACTACACAGCCTGAGTTTGATCTGAATGTACAAGGCGCACCCCAGAAAGCCGACACCCAGAATTTGTCCTCTGACCTCCACAGACCTGCTGTAGTAGTATGGGCATCCAACCTCCATATCCACACAAACGAATAAATACATGTAATAATATTTGTCTTACTTAGGCTTTTATTGCTGTGAAGAGACACCATGACTATGCCAACTCTCATGAAGAACATTTAATCGGGGCTGGCTTACAGGTTCAGAGGCTCAGTGTATGATCATCATGGCAGCATGCAGGCAGACATGGTGCTAGTGGAGCCAAGAGTTGCACATCATGATCCTCAGGCCTCAGGGGAAAAAAACTGTGTACCACACTGAGTGTCACTGGACACTCAAAACCCAGCCTCAAAACCCAGCCCAACTGTGACACACATCTTCCAACAAGGCCACATCTTCTAAAAGTGCCACTCCCTATGGGCCAAGCGTTCAAACACAGGGGCCATACCTATTCAAACTGCCACAATATTTTTAAAACAAACGATCCTGAACATCAATGTATACACTGTAACAAATTACACCCCAGTCATATGAACCCTACCAGCCTTTATAAATAGCCATTTTTAATTTAAGGAATAGTTTGGAAGTGTGGATACTCGGCATATATTCTAAAAGCTAAAATTTGCATAATAACTATTTTCAAGTGGACAAAGACAGACAACTAGTGATAAATATCTAAAGTCTTTATTTTTTTACTCTTTTATTTATTATTGCTGTATATGTGTGTGCACACACATAGCACTGTGCACATATGGAGTAAGAGGACGGTTTCTGTGGAAAGAGTTCTCTCCTTCTACCTTTCTTTACTGGGGTCCCAAGGACTGAGGTCACATCATTAGGCTTCTGCAGCATTTACCCACGGAGTCACCTCACTACCCCAAAATCCAAGGTCTCGATGTCATGAAGGTTGACTCAGAAAGATACAAAGGGTCACCGGTCCTCACAATTCATAGAATACAAGACACACAGAGATATTTAACTGTCTCTCTTCCACTTTCCTGACACTTTCCCCCTTTCTAAATACGAAAGTCAGTACCCTTAAACTGAAACTTAGGAGAACACAGCCTCCTCAGAGTACACTTCACAGTGCATACACCACAGGGCATGCCGGAAATGCATCTCCCAGAGAGTCCTTAAAGCTCCAAAAATCATTGTGTAGTCACAGCCGTATCTGAAACATCCAGATATTTTACCAACCAAGCACCACCAGCAACATGAATGGAACCTCATATCCTACTGAGATCTCATTTCCTGCACGTATTTTAGCAGTTTCAACTAAGAAATGAGCTCTTACCACGACACAGAGACATTTACAACAGGAAATATCAGCTTTGAGTTCTATTTGATGGTGATACTGTTGCTCTTGTTGTTGTTGTTGTTCAGAGTGACACGGGAAGCAATGTTTATAATGCTGGAGTTACAAGAGGACAATGTCCGCAGCCAGGACAGAACTCTATACAATTTTCCGAGCTCAGAAAGGCCACGCTTGCTCCCCTTTAAGCCTGTCTCAGAGCCATGTTTGAAGCTCTTTAAAAATACAGAAATTTTCATTCAGTGGGTTTGGAGTGGTGCCAGCACATCTGCATTTGTAAAAACTCCCCAGTTGATTCATTTGGAGAACCAGAATTGAAAAGCAGTGGTTATATAATAAGCTGGGAGCAGGGCGCCATCCAAAGACCTGTTCAAGGTTCCAAACGTTCACATGAAAGTCATCCGTCTGTCTTAGTCTGGCTGATTTGATCACATTGGGGAGAAACTGTATCTTTAGAAGTTGGCATTTCAAAAAGGAAACAGAAGGTCATACGCCAGTATTAGCATCCAACAGCAATGTGGTAGGTAGGCAGAAGGCTACAGAATCCCACCACAAGATTTTTCTGTCAGAAACTATAGTATTCGCTGCTCTAAGCATGTGATTCTGTTTTCAGGGAATACGGGAAAACGTTAGACTATGCTCGTCTATCTTATTGACATCATTAGTGCAGCATCAGGCTGCTACTGAAGACACAATGTAACAAAAGCAGGCTGGGAGGATAAGATAGGCCACACAGAGACTGGATGTTGCCTTTGACAGAGCAACAGTCACGGGGCCTCGGAAGAACTTTGCGGAACAGGAACAATGCCCAACAAGCTAAGAAATCTCTGTCTTCTACACTGAAAGATCCACCCGGAGCTTCCGGAGCTTCCTTCCGTTACTCACCAGATCTGGACTTAATGATATCACTGAACTGATTCTGCCCATCATCAGGGCTGGCTTCAAGGTGCCCGTACTTGGCCATCTTGGATGAGTTTCAATATAATCCAAAGGCTTTCCCAGATCCTCTTCTGAAGACTACCTCGGAATAATGGTCCAGGCTACCATGAATACCTAAGAGGAAAAGAGAAAGTATTGACTAGAAATACAGAAACATATTCCTTATTTTTTTTTCTTTGCTTCTGGCATATGTCTGTGTGTGTGTATGTGAAAGAGGGTAGGAGTGCATGTATATGTGTGCACGTGCATGTGCATGTGTATGTCAGAGGTTGACACTTGGGTGTCTGCCTCAACTGCAGCTCTCTATGGAATTGTGAAAGGTACCTTGATTCCTGGTTGAGACAGGTCAAATCCGTGGAAACCCTAATAGGGATAACAGGCGCATTCCCAGACTCCCAGATCAGGGTCTCACTAGCTGCAGCCCCCCACAAACCCCTGTAGAGAGGTTTGAGACAGACCAGTCACATAGAGCAGTGCCCCAAGCCCCTCCTCCACAGGTGAGAATGTGACCGCAGGTCACATAGGCTCAAGACTGATTAGTCGGAAATACAGGACCATGCCCCTGAATATGTAGATGAGGTAACCCACCCATAAAACTGTATTTAAGGGTCGTGTTCAGGATTAAAGGTGTGCAAGAATCACTCGGTAGTCTGAGAGCTTCTGTCATAAGAGGTGTCACTGCCACTTGGAGAAGAGATCTGCTCTCCCAAAATGGCCGCCAGAAGCCCTCCTGCACCCCTTGCCTGCTAGTCCATCTTCTGCTGGCTAAGCCCAGCCTGAAATGGAGGCGGAACAACACCTGCACGAGTTCTTTTCCTTTCTCCTGGACCCGCGAACCTAGCCGGACCAGGGATCTCTGTGGAAATCCATGTGGAGGCCCACACTCTACCTTTTATGCTAAAGCAGGGTCTCTTTTTGAACCCCAGGGATCTCCTGAACCCATGTGCTGGGATTACAAACAGGCTGCTAAATCCGCCGAGCATTTGCATGGGTACTGGAATAGGGTGGCCAGTACTCAACCACTCAGCCGTCTCCCAGCCTCATATATTCTCATATACAGTTATCATAACCAGTAAAGCTTACTGAGTATATATACCATGTAAGGCTTTATTTAGCACAGCCTCTTCCACAGCGAGGCTTATGGACACAGAAATAAACTCACTATAAAATGAATTACTTCATTACAATCCTGATGGCTGACAATGGTACAGGAAAGAAATGTAAAGTAATAAAGTAATAAAGTAGACAAATCTGACCTGCCCAGGGCCATTGAGAAGCCCTTCCTGAGGACCTGACATTTGGGCCTATCCTTCAAAGAGAGGAAGAAATTCATTAGCCATGGGGGAAGTAGAAAAGAGAAGAGCTCAGTATGTGAAATATTATTAGAGCGGCAGAGAATTGGGGGGGGGGTGTTTGAGTCCTGTTTTTGGACAGCAGTGAGCCAAGAGGAAGCATGTCACACAGGTGAGGAAGAAAACGGGGGCCAGAGCTTCCTAGAGAGGCCTGGCTACCTGTCTGAGGACAATGACAATCAGAGAGGTGACATAAGCCTGTTCACACCAGGGCTTGTCAGTAGGCCAGAGTAACTCAGGAAGCACCAAGGACTAAGGTGTACTCATCAAAGAACTTGAGTCACGAGTAAGGAGATGTTGAATGGAAAATTTTCAGCTCTTCTCTACATCTGAAATTGTCTCATGCTACTATATTGGAGGAAAATGATCTTTACAAAACTTTACAGAAGCATCAATGGGGCCTCTGGTGATAAATGGAAATGACAGCATACCATCTGTAGGGCGTCTCTGTCAGAGTATCAAACATGAGGCTTATCGTGGGCAGACAAACTGGGCAGACGATGTCAAAACAAAAGGCCTGGGGAATGAGGAGACGGTTTCGTGGGTAAAGAGCTTACTACACAAGTCTGGGAACCTGACTTCAATCCTCCATATCCATTTTTCAAGGACAGAGAAGAGAGAGCGGGCATGTGACACATGCCAGCCACACCTGTTTCCAACTAGGAGCTGGAAACAGGATTATAGCCCATCAGCGAGCCCCAGGTTCAATGAGATCCTGTCTTAAAAATAAGGTGTAGGGGTTGGGGATTTAGCTCAGTGGTAGAGCGCTTGCCTAGCAAGCGCAAGGCCCTGGGTTCGGTCCCCAGTTCCGAAAAAAAAAGAAAAAAGAAAAAAAATAAGGTGTAAACATTAGATGATGAACTATGCCAATCTCTGGCCTCCAAACTAATACACACAAACACACACACACACACAGGTCCAATGTCACTCAAACAAACACAACATGAAGAAAGGGAACTTCTTCATGGATTAAACAAGACTAAAGAGACCTGACCACCAAATACTATCCTGGGTTGAATTCAGAATTTCCAAAGAAAACATTTTCGAGTTTACTTTAGGCAATATTATTATACCAATGTTAAACCTCAGGACTAGTTAACAGTGTTGCTAGGTAGGAGAATTATCTCCCATTGTAGGAGACATGATGAAATAGTAATAAAGTGTGACAGGATCTTCAATGTCTATGCATTTATATACGTATATCTATGTGCATGTGCATATATACAAAGATACACACAGGCAGAGGAAGTAAAACTTGTAAAAAAAATAAAAGTGGCTCTGTATCTATTATGCTAATCTTTCTGTCATAATACTGCTAATATTATAAACAATATGCGATTGTGGCCTCAACGGATCAGATGGGGAAAATGAGTGGATACACAGGATATTAAATAGAAGATCAGTAAGACTCAGGAAGAGCCCTGGCATTAGATATGCAGGACACTAGCATGCTGAGTGACTCAGCTGGCACTGGGCAATTCAGAAGTGGATGAGATACCACTGGGTTGGAAGCCACTGAGAAAGGACATTCGACAGAGAGAAATGAGTGTGAATTGGATTTTCTCGGTGCACGTTGCTTCTGAGACACAGAAAGGAGCGTCGAAACACGGATCTGGATCTCAGGGATGGTATGTACGTCTTGTAGATGTGTGGAAACTTAGATAGCCACGTGGCCCACTGACACAAACTTTATTCTGGAAGGTTCATCACACCAACTCTGCTGCACATGGGTACCACTTGGATAAAACAATCCAATCTTCACTAAGTGTAAGAAATATCTTCAGGGCCTAAAGGACTGAAGGTCTGCCCTGCAGTAGCACCCATTCATTAAGGATGCCACCAAGGACTGTTCCATTCCGCTCCCGAGCTTCCCGGATGACCCTGCCCACAAAGGAGCCGAGTTCAGTTTTAAGTTCAGCATCTGTCTCTTCCTGACCACAGCCCCCTTTAACAGTGCCTCCCAATCTCGATGGACTTAATCATTACTTAGGAATAGCACAGTCAAGACATGCAAACAGTAATCTGCAGAAAAAAAAGTACACTAATTCACACATTAAAACAAGTGTCGGGGGGCTGGAGAGATGGCTCAGCGGTTAAGAACACTGACTGCTCTTCCAGAGGTCCTGAGTTCAAATCCCAGCAACTACATGGTGGCTCACAACCATCTATAATGGGGTCTGATTCCCTCTTCTGGTGTATCTGAAGATAGCAACAGTGTACTTACATATAATAAATAAATCTTAAAAAATAAAATAAATACTTAAAAAAAAAAAAAACAAGTGTCGGAGCCAGGCAAGGTGGCTCACGTTTGTAATCCCCGAGGTGACAGAATCACTGAGAGTTCTAGGTCTCCTTGAACTGCCAAATGAGACTCCCACCAACCAAAAGAAAAACAAATGTCAGAACTAGGATTTCTTCCTGGGTAGTAACGGACCAATCAATTCTTGAGAGGCTCTGTTTTACAACTTTAAAAAAATTTTTTTTTTTTGGTTCTTTTTTTCGGAGCTGGGGACCGAACCCAGGGCCTTGTGCTTCCTAGGCAAGCGCTCCACCACTGAGCTAAATCCCCAACCCCTAAAATTATTTTTATGTGTACACGTGAGTGCCTGCATGTATGTTCGAGTGGGCATGCTAGTACCCAGTGCCTGTCAAAGCCAGAAGAGGGTTCTCTACTCCCTAAATGTGGAGTTACAGGTAATTGTGAGCCGCTCACAATGGGCGCCAAGAAGCGAACCTGGGGCCTCTACAAGAGTAAGAAGTGCTCTGAGCCAAGAAGCCATCTCTCCAGCCTCAATCGTTATTTCGAGAAATGAGTTGTACTATACCGTTATTTTAAATTTCACATTTGTATCACGATGCATGTTCTATTATTCAGTATCCAATCACTGTAGCATACAGCACTTCTTTATTATATAAATATGAACATTATACCGCATAGTAACTTTCTTTTTCTGCAACTCAGGAAGTGAGAGGAGTCCATTAATAAGAGCAAAATGAGAGTCAAAAACGGTTGAAGGAAAGGAACACTGGTAAATTGTTAAAGCTTTAAGAACCATTTCCTCTCAATAGATGGATGGGCTCATCAGCCTCCCAGACTTTATAGGACATTAAAAAAAACTTCTTAAATGTTTATTATGACTATACACAGACCTGAGTATAGTGACTCACAGCTGTAGTCCCAGTACTTAAGAGACAGAGAAAAGACGGTTCTCAAAATCCTAGGCTAGCCTGAGCTACAGAATAAATCCCAAACTAGTCGTCTTAAAAATTAAAAATAAACCAAAGGGCTGAAGATGTGATTCTCTGCTTTCCTAGGGTAGGCATGGTTCTAGGTTTGCTCCCCAGAACTACAAAAATGAAATTAAAGTCAAAAGTAACCAGGCAAGAAGCCTGGCAGCCTGGCCATTTGCCTAGCAGCTTCCACCAGGAGTGGACCAGTGACTCCA
Source organism: Rattus norvegicus (assembly GCF_021556685.1). Lineage (NCBI taxonomy): Eukaryota > Metazoa > Chordata > Mammalia > Rodentia > Muridae > Rattus > Rattus norvegicus. Next base: position 8,383,201 of record NC_141534.1, read on the forward strand.
GCTGGAGAAGCCAGAGTTTAAAGCTACCTTCTACTGTACAGAGAGTTTGAGGCCAGCCTGGGCTACATGAGGCTTGGGGGATGGGGAACACCTCCCCACAAAGAATACAATCAAAAGCTAATATATTCCTATCTTGAAAGTGTAAAAGATTTGCTAAACTTTTATGTGTATCTTTAATATATTAGAGAACCAAAATCTTATCCACAGATTATGTAAACATTCTATTATGGGGAATCCAGTTGCCTAAGAAAAAGTCTCTTTTCTGGAATGAGGTCCCTTTGAAAGACAGGTCTATTGTGCTACTTCACATCTGGTTTTATCCAGGGACCTCCACAGTTAGGCTCCTCAAAGACGTGTCCTCTCTATTAGGAAGGGACCTGCCGCTAAGCCTGATCACCACACACTCGATAAATAAATAAATATCTAAAAATGCATTTTTTTTCAATTTATATGTGAATGTCTACCTCGTGTGTATACCTGGTGCCCAAGGATGCCAGAAATGGACATAAGAAAATGAACCTGAACTCTCTCTTAACCACAGAGCCATATTTTAAAAAGGCACACATGCTCACACATACACACACACACACACACACACACACACACACACAATGCCGCCAATTTCATTTTGAGAGAAAGTTAACTCTTGTACACAGGTTTCATTTGCATAGGACCAATAATGCTTCTTCATCATAATGTTTGATTCTGTCATTCTCCTTGGGATAATTTTTTCCAATCTTCTCTTCTTGATAATGCAAATTCCTACTACACTGCAAAAACATAGCAGGACCAAAAAAAAAAAAATCAATAAACTGGAAAAGAATGAGGACGAACACATTAAGAGAAGGTCCTTTAAAACATTTACCAGCCACCAACTCTTGTGGCCGCGAATGTTCCAGGAGCTCCATGTTGAGTTGGAAAGTTAAAGGTTACCTCCTTCCAAACTTCCAGATGCAAACCAGGTGTGGTGGTGCACACCTATAACCCCAGCTACTTCGGAGGCTGAAGCAAGAGGAGTGCCAGTTCAAAGCCAGCCTAAGCCACATAGTGAAACCCCCTCTCTCTCTCTCTCTCTCTCTCTCTCTCTCTCTCTCTCTCTCTCTCTCTCTCTCTCTCTCTCTCTCTCTCTGAGCTGGGGACCGAACCCAGGGCCTTGCGTTTGCTAGGCAAGCGCTCTACCACTGAGCTAAATCCCCAACCCGAAACCCTTTCTCAAAATAACATAAATAAAACGCTATGGCAACTGTAACTCTGTAACTGCTGGTAGAGTTACATGGGGACAGAATCAAAATTTTCTTAGTAACGATGTGTCCCAAAGAGACTCCACTTCCACCCACGCCCGTGGAATGGAAGGAGCCACATTCCACACGGGGGTAAGGGAGAAACTAGAGGTGAATGACCCAGAGGTTGGACAGGAGCCCTATACATAATTGCTCTCCTCTCAAAAATAACAGCCGATGCCATTCAGTTTCCCCACAGAAACTGACGCGCACCACAGCACAGGCTCTTCAGGGTGGATGCTTCTCTGTCATATCAAAACAGAACGCCAGGGTTGGTGGCTTTATAGGCAAAAGTTCAAGAATCTGCAACATTCAAAAGGTGTCATCATAAAGGAATATTCAATCAAGCAGCTGTGAAGAAAAGCTAAGTCCTGCAAACACTAGTCACTCACAAGTGGTCAAAAGCTAGGAATGCTGGAGAGGGAAGCCGAGGAACAAGTTTGCCATTCTGCTTGTAAAGGAGACCGCTGAGTGCCAAGAACTGCCATTCATTCACACTAGAAGCGCTCCAGGAAAGGTTAATGCCACTGTGATTAATGCTGTTTACGGGCGCAATAAATTTTTGGTTAAAGAGCTATCTCGAAGGTCTCATAAATGCTGGTGGGGGGCGGGGCGCTTCAGCGGGAATGGCCTATGCCCCTCACTGCCTTGTCTTCGGGACTGAACGACCCACGAGCTTCAAATTCCTCCAGTTCTTACAGGCAGGCACCAGTGTAATCTGCAGGCTGCGTCCCCAGCGCCCAGCAGCAGCCAGCCCCCGCGGGTCCAGCCTGACTTCAGAGGCCCAGGGCAAGTTCCAACGGAATAGATGAGGCTGCTACCGCGCCACCCTGGAGATCCTATCTCTTCCGGAATTCGTGCGCTCTGGCCGCGGCAAACCCTCCCACTCAAATGCATGGAGAGCCTACCTCTCCAGATACTGGTGACCCAGGTATCTGAAGGCAAGACGAATAAAGGATGCTACCTCAGTGACTCCAAAGAGTGGAGCCCGGAATTACACCCAGGATCTCCAATTTGGGGGTTTAAAAAAGGCGGGTCCCTGACTCTGAAGAGTAACACACGTTTTCTCCTCCCCTTGAAATAACCCTGGAACACCGCACGGTCGGAATCTAGGGACTTGAAAAGTCTCTTTGAACAAAGTGCCTTCTAAAAGTTGCACAGCTTACAATTAGCTCTTTGTTGGCTTTTAAAGTGGCCTTGGGCAAGCAAAGCCTCAGACCCAGGCCAAAGAGGGGCAAGAATTACCTTGTCAGTTGCAGTGAGGAATGCCAAGAGTCCGGAAAAGCAGGCAGCCGCGCGGGACTGCGCACCAATGAGATATCCCTAACCCCTCAGTCTCTCCAGAGCTGCAGGCAGGGAGCTGGCCACCTCGCCACACTGGGGCCCCACCCTGAGGAACGGCAACTACCGAGAGGTCGAGCACGCCCCCAGCCTGGAGGCCGGCTAGAAAGCGCTCCCCAACCCTCCCACTATACAGCCGCCCTCCCCACCCTCTCCTCCGGGACACCGCCCGGGCCCCGCCTTCCCGGGAACCGGAGGTGTGTGACAAGCTCTCCAAAGAGGCCACGTCCCCTCTTGAAGATCGCTAGTCCTGCTGCCCTGCTTGGGGCGATAAACAGACAGGCGACAGCACCCTCTCCTCTCAAGGGAGGGACAAGACAACAGCGCTAAACTAGACCTAGGAATTTGAGACCTTGGCGACCAGTACAGATTCCCACCTTCTCATCCCAGCTCTCTCCCGCCCAGTCAGAAGACGCAGAGCTTCCAGGGAAAGTGCAGAAGTTGGCAACAGCTACTTCGGGACCAAGGCGGTGGAACTGCAGAAAGGACCCACCTCCTTTCCTTTCAGCCCCCGCCCCGTTCCCTCCGGGACTGCGGTCACATTACCCAGCCCGAAGCTTCAATAATGCATGGGCTTACCTGCTAACCAAGTCCCAGAGGCCCCAGGGTTCCTCTGGGCGTGTTCGGGTAGTGGGGAGCTTGCGTTGGACCTTAGGAGAATTTTGGTTTTCCTTTTTTTTTTTTTTTTAATGAAACGTGGAAAGCCCGACAAAATCCAAAGGGGGTGGGGGGATCCAAAATTGACACCCGATTGGAAACGCCCCCTGACTTGTGCAATCTTCCTGCCCGGTAGTTCCGCCAAAAACAAAACAGTCCAAACGCTAGCCCGGGGGGCAGGCGCACGCTGGAGTTTTCCCTCTACAGGAATGACCCCAAAGAAAAGGGACGCCTCTCCCGGAGGTCGCCGGATCCGCTGAGGGAGCCCAAGGTTCCTCCTCGGCCCTGGGCGGGAGAAATCCCGCGCCCGGCGCTGCCCGCTCCCCTCCTCCGGGGAAGGACGACTCCACAACTTTGTGCGCGAGAGCTGCTCGCTGCTCCGGCTCCTCCTCCTGGTCCTCCCCCGGCCGCCGCCTGCCCCTTTGTTGGAGAGCGAGGGTGGGGCGCTGCTGGGTCGGCCCGCCACCCGGGAAGGAGCTCGCTTCTCTCAGCACGGACCGCCCAGCCTCGGAGCCGTGGATCCCACGGGTCGGATCAGACGCCTAGCCGCTCGCGCGCCCCGGGCTCGGGGCCCCGGCCCAGCAACTTTGTTCTCCGGGAGAGACCTGTCCCCCTCGGCTCCGGGTTCGGCCCTGCCCGGGCCTGGGAAGCCACTGGGAGCCGGGCTCCCGGAACGTGGCGCCTCGGGTCACCTGACCGCGCGCCCGGTCAATCAGCACTAGCCCTAAGCGCCCTCCCAGCCGCAGCCGCCCGCTCCGTGCGGTGCGCGGTGCGGGAATCCCGGAACCAGTCGTGCATGCTGGAAGGCAGAAGCTGGAGTAGGCACCATGCGCACGCACCGTGCCTTTTATTCAAATTGTCCGAAAATGGGTGTCACGCCCCCCTAGGCACACTAGGTGTCTGTTAACCGAGTGCTTTTTTTTTTTTTCTTTTAGTTTTTATTTTAAATAAATCTCGACCTGCTGGCCAACTCATCCCATTTCTGTTTACTGAGGTTGTTGAGTTTGCGGTTCTAAATCCAAGGGTATATTTATTTTATACAATTTTCTTAGCATCTTTTTTAAATGCTGTTTAAACAACCCCAAGTGTCCTTATATGTGCATATACACAAATAACGTCGGTGCTAACCTTTAAATTTCTCTCTCTCTCTCTCTCTCTGTGCATGAGTGTGTGGGTGTGAGTGTGTGGGTGTGAGTGAGTGTGAGTGCATGTGAGTGCGTGGGTGTGAGTGTGTGTTAGTGTGTATATGAGTGTGTGAGTATGTGTGTGCATGAGTGTGTGGGTGTGAGTGTGAGTGCATGGGTATGAGTGTATGAATGTATGTGTGTCTGAGAGAGTGTGAATATATGTGTGAGAGTGTGTGAATGTGTGTGTGAGAGTGTGTGAATGTGTGTGAGAGTGTGTGAGTGTGTGTGCATGAGTGTGTGGGTGTGAGTGCATGGGTGTGAGTGTGTGAGTGTGTATATGAGTGAGTGTGTATATGAGTGTGTGTGTTAGAGTGTGTGTGAGAGTGTGTGTGAATGTGTTTGTATGAGTGTGTGTGTATGAGTGTGTGTATGAGTGTGTGTGTGAGAGAGTGAATGTGTGTGAGAGAGAGTGAATGTGTGTGAGAGTGAATGTTTGTGTGAGTGTGAATGTGTGTGTATGAGTGTATGTATGAATGTGTATGTGAGTGTGTATATGAGTGAGTGTGTATACGAGTGTGTGTGTATGAGTGTATGTGTGAGAGTGTGTGAATGCGTTTGTATGAGTGTGTGTGTATGAGTGTGTGAGTGTGTGTGTATGAGTGTGTGTGAGAGAGAGTGAATGTGTGTGTGAGTGTGAATGTGTATGTATGAGTGTATGTATGAGTGTATGTGAGTGTGTATATGAGTGTGTATACGAGTGTGTGTATGAGTGTGTGAGAATGTGAATGTGTGTGTATGAGTGTGTGTGTGAATGTGTGTGTGTGTATATGAGTGAGTGTGTATATGAGTGTGTGTATGAGTGTGTGTATGAGTGTGTGTATGAGTGTGTGAATGTGTGTGTGAGAGTGAATGTGTGTGAGAGAGTGTATGAATGTGTGTGTATGAGTGTGTGTGTAGGAGTGTGTGTGTGTGTGTGTGTACATGATGTATGGTGTTGGGGTGCTGGTGACAGTGCACACATGAAGTCAGAGGACAACTTTGTCGAGACAGTTCTCACTCACTTTACACCTTTATGAGGAATCCAGGGTTCAGACTCAAATCTTCAGACTTTAATATTCATCAGGGGCCTTACCAGTGGCACCATCTGCCAAACCTTCCTTCCTTCCTTCTCTTCTTTCTCTCTTTCTTCCTTCCTTCCTTTCTTTCTTTCTTTTTCTTTCTTTCTTTCTTTCTTTCTTTCTTTATTTATTTATTTATTTTCTTTTTTTTTTTCAAGCAAACTTACATCTGTTTGCAAAACTTGTTGCAAGTTTACAGGGTTAGCCAAGACCTATCTTGGACTAAATGAAATCTGTGTTATATGTGCTTCCTTAATCCTGGAGGGTTAATTTATGAGCCAGTGAAAATAATTCACTAGCCTCGTGTTAATCACCAGTTGAAAACCTCTGGGGTCTCGAGTACTGAGGGCTGAGACAGAAGAGACTTCTTTATAAAGTCTGACTTAACTTCACCTTGGAGGATGCTCTCCATACAAGCCGAAGAGAATCTAATCACCTAGTAGGAACTGATTGACTTTCTCGTCCACTTCCACTCCTCCCATTAGCCAGCATCGGTACGAGGCTTGCTGTGGCCAACGATACATAGAAAGCCAACATAGATCTCGCCCTAGAAGAATGTAGGATTCATTTAGGTGAGATAAGACGTGCAAGCAAGAACATTCAAGATTCCTGATTTCAGATCAAGTGTGTGGTATAGATTACCGTCACTGTGACTGACGGGAAAGACTCATGTTAGCTCTCGGTAGCAGCGGATGCAGGCTGAGGCTGGCTGGATCCATTGCTTCCAGCCTAAGGCAAGGCCAGAAAGAACATTGTGGTAGCAGAGCCTGTGGCAGAGTGTGCACACCTCGTGGCTGTCAGCAAGCAGAAAGCCAGCCAGAAGGAGGCCCAGAACAAGAGCCGACTCCACTAACTTACTGTCTCCATGTAGCCCGGCCACCATTGAATTACACATTCACCGAGTGACTTAACCCATGTATTAGGTCGCAGGCTTCATAAAGCAATTGCCCTTCAGCAGTTGACTGGATCTATTAGTTAAGGACTGAGCCTCCAAAACAAGGAGTCTTCTCATAGGCACTCCCCATGTGAACTGTAATACTGGTAGAGTTGGTAGAAATGTCAAGCTATTCCTTCTGAAATGATCTGTGGTCTCGAAAGATGAATCAGCGATTAAAACTGCTTGCTGCTCTGACAGAGGACCTGACTTTGGTTCTCAACACCCATATTAGGCGGCTTACAACCACCTTTAACTCTAGCTCTGGGGGATACAGCATCCTTTTCTGATACACCACACACACACACACACACACACTAGTAAAAAATGAAATAAGTCAGATTGTGGTAGTACCATACCAGTACTTGGGAGGCAGATGCAGGTGGATCTCTGAGTTCAAGGCTAGCCTGGTCTACAGAGGGAGTTCCAGGACAGCCAGGGCTACACAGAGGAGAGAGAGAGAGAGAGAGAGAGAGAGAGAGAGAGAGAGAGAGAGAGAGAGAGAGAACAAGCTTCACCATATAGCAAGTTTGAGGCATCAACCTCAGTGACTGACAGAAGATACCTGGCAACCTAAGCAAACATATGTGTGGGTCAAAGAGGAGGGAAAAGAAAAAAACAGAAAACAAAAAACAAAGCTTGGCAGTGGCCAAGAATTCCCAAGCTGATCCTGTCCTTTGTTCGGAGAGAAAAACCACATCTGGCAGGAGACTAAGACTACAGAGGTCTGTCTCCCTAAGAGCGGTCACCGTGAGATCTTCACAGTCCAGCTTCACTTTGAAGGATGGTGGACACCAATCTCCAGGAGGTATGGGGAACCATTGATGCTCTGTAACCAGCAGGCCACCCGCAATGCATGCTGGGCAGTCAGTGACCTGTGACAACAGAAGCTTCTGCCCTCAGTGGCTGCTGGAAAGGTCACTATGGAGCATGTGAAGACAGTGATAGGAACACGCCCCTTGGCTCACTATTAACCCGAAGAATAATTACCTTAAGTGGCCACTGAACAGTAAAGACTGAAGATGTTTATACTGGCGTTACTAAAGTAAGGAGAATCTTTTACAAGAAATATATATATATGGAGAGAGAGTAATATATAAAAGTATATACATATGTATATGTGTATATCATATTGTTTACTATATGGGCATGATCCACATAAATACAGGGGACTGCATATAATCTAGGAGCCCAAAAGAAAGCATTCTCTACCAAACCTGTACAGCAACAAATAAATACAAGTGGACATGGCGGTCTGTAATTCTAACTACCTGGAAACTGAGGTGTGAGGAGTTCGTGTTTGAGGTCAGTTTGAGCACCTTAGTAAGAGGCTCTGTGTAAATAAATAGACCAGGGGTGTGGTTCAGTGGTAAAATGTTTGCCTAGCATGTGCAAGGCTCTAGGTTGAATCGCCTGTATCAACGAGAGAGAGAGAGAGAGAGAGAGAGAGAGAGAGAGAGAGAGAGAGAGAGAGAGAGAGAAATCTAAGCAGCTAGCTTCAAATAGGTCACGTAGAGCCTAGAAATCGCCCTGCAAAAAAAAAAAAAAAAACAATGCTCAACCGCTCAACCTGGCTTGGTGGGACACCAAGGGTTTTTTTTTGTTGTTGTTGTTTTTTTTTTTTTTTTTTGGTTCTTTTTTTAGGAGCTGGGGACCGAACCCAGGGTCTTGCGCTTCCTAGGCAAGCGCTCTACTACTGAGCTAAATCCCCAACCCTGACACCAAGGGTTTTTAACCTCCCTTCTAACCAACCAACCAAAGGTAGAGGAGAAGGATGGTTAAGGGGACAAGGGGGATGTGGTCCAGTTCATTAGGGCAATTCCAATCTTCATTGTCAGGATATCAGCAGTCCAGTCCAAAACGCCAAACACAAATCAGTACCAGTGGCTCGATCCAGAAGAAACCAAGAGGCTCCACAGGATGGGCACAAATCTGCAGAAGCAGCAAGAAGCAGCTCTGGTGCATTTCTTTCTACGAAGTCGAAGATCAGTGAAGGCCAGCAGAGCGTTGCAAGGTGAACCAATGCAAAGCCTCCTTCACTGCCTGCTGGGTTATGCTTTGTGAACATCACAAGTCCTCCCAAGTGTCTGCCTCAGCGAAACAGCCTCTCACAAGGACAGCTTCCGGAAAAGCATCACAGGGCACAACTGAGTCTCCAAAGAAATCAGAAATGTCCACTCCACACACTTTTAATCCTAGCGCTCCGGATCAGTGCTGGGAGAAGCTGCAGGTGGATCTCTGAGTTCGAGGCCAATCTGGTCTGAAGTCTAGGAGTCTAGGATAGCCAGGGCTACAAAGGTCTGTGGTTAGTTTTGAATTCAGATGTTTTTATCCTAGGGTGAGGGATGCAGTTCCATTAATAGGCACAAAACCCCAGAAGCACATAACACCATGGACATGCCTATAATCCCAGCACTTGGAAAGTAAAGACTCAAGGATCAGAAATTCAAAGTCATCCTTGGCTTCGTGGCTAGTTTGAGGCTAGCCTGGGCTATTAAAAAAAAGAAAGAAAATGAGTGAATGGCAGGAATCATCTAGGAAGGACATTGCATAAATTAATAACAATGCATATCAACAATTAGGAGGCTTCCAAATGACTGGAGGGGGAAGAGCTCTGATCCTGTGCTGTGACAGCTCATTGTCAACAAGGAGAGGGAGGAGGGAGGAAGTGAAGGCGTGGTGACAAAGTTAGTATAGCTAACTGAGCAGGCGCTCATTATACCGGACAGGCATTGGTTACATAAGTATTTAAGAGTTACATTTTTACTTCTTATAAGTAAACAGGAGAGGTACCCACCTGAGTGCTGTTGGGAGAGTCAAGCTAGTTGGCTACTATTAAAAACTACTGGTCACATTCTGCTCCTTCTCTTTGGATGGCATTCTCTCTCTCTCTCTCTCTCTCTCTCTCTCTCTCTCTCTCTCTCTCTCTCTCTCTCTCTCTCTCCTATCTTGTAGACCAGGCTGGGCCTCTTTGCATAACTTATTATTGTTATTTTATGCTCATTTGTGATTTGACCACATTTATGTCTGTATGAGTGTGTCAGAAGCTCTGGAACTAGAATTATAGACAGTCGTGAGCTGCCACGTGGGTGCTGGGAATTGAGCCCGGGTCCTCTGGAAGAGCAACCAGTGCTCTTAACCACTGAGCCATCTCTCCAGTCCCTATTTATTTACTTATTTATTTATTTTTACTTTTTTTTTTTGGTTTTTTTTTTTTTCGGAGCTGGGGACCGAACCCAGGGCCTTGTGCTTCCTAGGCAAGCACTCTACCACTGAGCTAAATCCCCAACCCCTATTTATTTTTACTTAATAGCGAGACCTACCAACTCTTCCAGATCATCTCTCCCACACTGAAGACCTCACATGATCTTCAGAAGACCTGGGTATGCAAGTGAGAATTAAGCCGTGATGCCTAGCATCAGAGAGATCACGCATAAGTAGACAGTTGTAAATTAACATGGCCCACCAGTCTAGACAAGATGCAGCGTGAGCCAGAGCAAAGACACCTAAGCCATGAGGAGAAGATGGGACTGGGGTGCGTATTGAGAGGGTCACCTGAGCTGCCCCTTAACAGATGAGTTGTAAAGGACAACTGCTCTCTTTGCCTGTCCTTGCCTCCACCCATTTAGATTCCTTTTGCTTTTCTTTTGTGGTAACCAGGATTGATTGCAGGCATTGCTCCACTGCTGAGACACATCCCTAGCTCTTCTCTCTTTGAAGAAACCTTACACCTCCCTATTGGGAATTACTAACCTCCTCTGTTCCATTCCAAGTTTCTGCAGCTGTCAATCACTTCTTTCCCTAGCTTAGGAGCGGACTTATACCCGAGGAATGCCTATCTACGGCCCTCTCTGAGACCTCGTAGTCAAGTTAACATGGGAATAGAGGTCCACTCAGGTCCACAGAACCCTTCTGAGGGAGTTCTCATTGTTAACATTGGAAGGGAAAATCCTCCTCCCACCATTTAGAATTAGTTGGTTAGAGTAATAGAAAATAGACAGTAATCCTTCACCTGCCGTTCTTTTGTTTCAATTTGCTGTCTAGGTTCTAGGTTCATTTCTGCTGCTGTGATACCCTGACCTAAGGCAGCTAGTTGGGGAAGCGGGGGGTGTTGGCTTTCACTTCTAGTAACATTCCGTCACAGCAGAGAAGTCAGAGGCAGGAGCTTGGCACAGCTGGCCAAACCACATCTACAATCAAGAGCAGTGAGAGATCAATACATGTACGCTTAGCTCGCTTTCTCTATGGTTACAGACAGGGTAGAAAAGCAGCGCCTCACGCAACCCACCTTTGGGCTGTCTTCCCACATCAACTCCTGAAACCAATACAATCCTCAAGACGTGACCAGAGGCCACCCTGATCAAGGCAATCCCTCGCTGAGGCTCTTTTCCTAGCTGGTCTTGGGTTGTTGTCAGTTTAACAGTTAAAACTCGCCATCAAACTGCAGTTCCATCCCTGCCCTGGTTGTAGAGAGTGATGGAGAAATGACAACGATGACCGCCTGGGAGAAACGGACATGTTAGATCTTTCACACGCTCGGCCCGTCCACGCAACTTGGCACCTGAAATGTCCAGCAGAATTCTGGGAAAACGGGATCGGTGGACCTGGGAAGCAAGGCAAGGGAGTGATACTCAAAGCAAGAAGGCCCGAGTGTGTACTCCATGCTAGCCTGTCCTGCTTCTCTCTCAGGAGAACTAGGTTACAAGCAGCCAGACTCATCCATCACATAGGACACGGGGAACATGTTCTACAGGGAGTCTAATGTCCCAGGGAGAACCAGCTTAAGGCTGACTATCCTAGAAAAATAAAAGGTGTCCTGTACTGGGGGTTTTCTGCTTTATTCTTTTCTTCTATACCCTCAATCATAGGGGAAAAAATTAGGAATTATCAAGCACCTGAGGATAACCTCTCACAGACGTTGGAATAGAAAATATAAACAGAAAAATAAAACTCAAAGGAACAGAGTCAGTAGAAATAAATTCTTCAAACTATTTTTTTCTATTTATTTCTATCTGTCATTTCTAGTAATACTTTCAAATTCTTCAAACTATTGTCTTTTATCTATTACACTTATTTATTTATTCATTTACAACCCAATATCAGACCTTCCTCTCCTCCTAGTACCCCCTCACAGAAGTCTTCCCCTATTCCACCTTCCCCTTCTCTTTTGAGAAGGGGAAATCCCCTCTCAGAAGAGCACCCCCCCCCCAAACAAACACGTCAAGTCCCTGCAGGACTGGGAGCATCCTCTCCAACTGAGGCAAGACAAGGCTGCCCATTTATGGGCGAGGGATCCACAGGCAGGCAACAGACAGAAGGGACAGCCTCTGCTCCAGTTCTTGTGGGACCTGCATGAAGGCTGAACTGCTCATCTGCTACACTGTGCAGGGTGCCTAATTCACCCCAGGCTCCTTCTTTAGTTGGTGATTCAGTCTCTGGGAGTCCCCAAGGGTCCAGGTTAGTTAACTCTGCTGATCTTTCTATAGAGTCACTGTCCTTGGGTCCCTCAATCTTTCTTCAAACTGTTTCTTAAGACTCCCTGAGCTCCATCAAATGTTGATTGTGAGTCTCTTCATCTCTTTCCATTGGCTGCCGGGTGGAACCTCTCAGAGGACGATTATGCTAGGCTCCTGTCTGCAAGCATAACAGAGTATCACTAATAATGTCAGGGATTGGTTCTTGCCTATGGGATGGGTCTCAATTTGGGGCCTGAAACCCTAGACAGTTGTAGTGGTTTACATCCACAACATCAAAACCGGGGAGGCTGAGCCAGGAAAACCAAAATTCAAGCAAGTATTAACATATATGGGCAGGAAGCTGAAATTTTTTAACTGATGTAAGGAAAATAGGAGAATCTTGGCAAGCACAGTGTTGTACGCATGTAATCTTTGCACTCTGAAGGGAGAAGCAAAAAGATCAATGCAAATTCAAGGTCAGTTGGTCTATACAGCAAGCTCCCAGCTACACAGCAAGCTCGCTTCACATAAACAAGAGGCTGGTGAGATGGCTTAGTGGACATAGATGCTTGCTGTGTGACCTGGGAAACCTGAGTTCAGTCTCTGGAAACCACGTGTCCAAGTTACTTTTGTCGCCGTGATAAAATAACATGACCAATGGCAACTTAAGGAAGAAAGGGTTTATTCGGCCTTACTGCTCCCAAGGGAGAGTCCGTAACCCTAAGCAGGGAAGGGCCATGGTCCCAGGAGGCAGGAGCAGTAAGCTGGAGTAACTCAAGAACAATACACGGGAGGGTTCGAGATAATATCACATCCAATGCAGGATGGATGCTAAGGCATTGCTACACTTACACGAGGAGGAGCCTACCTGGATACAAAACTGCTCAAAGCTTCCAGAAGGGATTCAGGATAGACAGGCTGATGAGACGGTTCCACAGATAAAGGGGCTTAGAGCCAAGCCTGATAGCCTGAATTCAATATACAGGACACCTATGGTAACGAGAGAAAACTGATTTCCGCAGGACAGTCTCTGACTTCTACACATGTGCTGTGACACACATGCACACAATGATGATGATGATGATGATGATGGTGGTGGTGGTGGTGGTGGTGGTGGTGATGATGATGGTGGTGATGGTGGTGGTGGTGGTGGGATAATTTCTAAAAATTTGCTTCTTAAAACTTTTCTAGGCAGGGTTTCTCAAGGTTACAAATTTTGAAATGTTGGCTGAGTTTAGTGAGGTCAACGCAGCTGAAGTCAAATGCTGCCAAGGATACAAAAGCCGTTCTCGAGGAGCTCCTTGCTCTCAGGACACAGTGCTTTCTTTCTGCTTGAGTGTCCTTCCCTCTTGCCATGTCAGTGAATCTGAAAGTGAACTTCCCTCTAGTGTTCTCTCCTTTTCTCCCTCTATTCAAATCATTTAGTTGACATATTATTTCTTCTCACTCTTCCCTGAGCCTACCTTCCTTGCCTCTTATCCCCAAACGTGTCCAATTCGTCAGCAAGGTTCTCTAATCTTGTCAGCGGTTCCAACATCGCTATAACTGATACCGATGACGGCCACTAAAGGCTTGACAATCACCTAGGAATCACAAGCCTCCCATGGGGAACTATCTCGATTGGGTTGGCCTCTGGGCGTGCCTGTGAGGGATTTGTTCCATTAGGATTGATTGGAGTGGGAAGATCCACCCAAAATGAGTTTGCACCATTTCACGGGCTGAATCCTGGACAGAGTAAAAAGAAAAAGTATGCTACATAGCGCCCATTCACTTCCCTCTGTGACGGGCTGTGACCCACTGCATCTTCAAACATTTGCAGCCACGACTTCTCTTTCATGGTGGACTGAACATTGTGAGCCCAAATAAATGCTTCCTTCTTCAAGTTGCTTTGTCTCTAGGCATTGTATCATAGCAACAGAGATGTATCGGAGGTACCACCATTGCTCTGAATCGGAGAGGACTTCTAAACAACTTCATTCTGCTTCATTCAGTCGGCCTCATCCACCCCTTCATCCTTTTCACACGGCAATCATGTTTTCTGAGCCTTCCATGGCTCCTCTTCCAATATGTCTGTCTGCAGCTTGTCCCCATCCAAACTCATGTGGAGGCTTCACTCCTCAGTGAGGCAGGGGTTCGAGGTGAAGCCTGGCAGGTATCTAGTCTCAGGGTGGTGGAGGATCAATGTCTATGGTAAGTCATCCTCTCTCTCCCTCGAAGGATCCTACTTACCTTTTCACCTTCTTGTCATGAGATGCATAGGATAAACTCCAGGAACCAAGCAAACATGGCAGCCCCATCTCAGCTTTCATCATTCAGAACCATCTGTCATATTAAACTGCCCAGTCTCCATTAATCTATTATAGCAACAGAAGAAAAGTCCAGACAGCTCCCAGTTGTATATGGGGTAAAACTGAATGTAGAGAGAATATCTTGTGTATTATATGGATGGATCACCTGTCAATTAAAAAAAAAAAAAACCTATAGCCCGTGGCTTAGGCAGAAAATGGGAGGTGGGCTATCCAGGAGGAGAAAGGATTCTGGGATAGAGCCAGGCATGGGAAGATCTGCTCCAGGAAGATGTAAGGAGATGGGTGTCTCGTACCTGAGCACAGGTAACCAGCCACAGGGCAGAATGTAGATTAAAATAAATGGGTTGTCTTACGTTATGATTCTAGTCAGAGAAGAGCCTAGCCGTACGGCCAAGGTGTTTGTGAATATATTTTGAGTCTGAGTCTTATTTCTGGGAGCATGGGGTTGGGAGGAAGAACCAGGCCTAACTTCTGCAATTGAACGTTTGAGTCAGGCAGCTACTCTTGGGCTTCTTCAGTTATGTCAGAGGCCAGTCACATGACCTTAGGCAAAATGCTTGACTGCCTGCAAATCTGACTTTTTTTTTTTTCTTTTACACTGTTTGAATGACAGAGAGAGAGAGAGGGAGAGAGAGAGAGAGAGAGAGAGAGAGAGAGAGAGAGAGAGAGAATGCATTCGCATTCTTTTATTCACTGAACTGTCTTCCAGTCCTTTTCTTTTCTTTCTTTCTCTTTCCTTTTTTTTGGGGGGGTGGGGGAGTGGGGGGGAAACAGGATCACACCATCACATTTTGTCCAGTCTGGTACTCAATATGTAGATCAGGCTGGCCTCAAGCTCAGGAAGATCTGCCTGTCTCTGCCTCCCCTGTGGTGGGGTCAAAGATCTGTACTATGGCCAGCTCTACTCTGACTTCTGTATCTGTATCTGATGTACTTTTGTCGCTAATTACTAACATCCTCTCAGTCGCTCCACTCTTTCTTTCATAGTGTTCCCTGGCCCTCTCTCTCCCCTTCGATCAGTGTGATTTTATTTTATTTTATTTTATTTTATTTTATTTTTTGGTTCTTTTTTTCGGAGCTGGGGACTGAACCCAGGGCCTTGCGCTTCCTAGGCAAGCGCTCTACCACTGAGCTAAATCCCCAACCCCTTAATCTCTTTTTAGACCAGCTATCACGTATTGCAAGCTGCCCTCAAACTCAATGTGTAACTGAGGATGACTTTGAGCTTCTGATCTCCCCTCTCTATCTCAAATGTGGGACTAGGGTGCCAGGTACCAAACCTTGAGTTTCATCAATGGTAAGCAGTTTCTCTAACACCTGAGCTAAATCATCGAATCTTCTCTGAAACTTTTCTGAGCACTCTGTGCTTTCCGGATTCTGGTTTGTGCTTTTTTGTTTAGCCGAGGCCAGCTTGGAACTCTGGATCCTCCTGTGTGCACCTCTCAGTGGCTGGGATCACAAGCCTATACGAAACCATGGCAGCACCAGTTGCTCAAGGAGAAATAGCAGATGTGTTGTCTTTTATGTTAACTCTATTCTGCTTATGAATCCTGACTCCAGCACAAACAATAAGGTTCTCTGAGGTATCTAGAACAATCAGTATTGGACGCATGATGTACACCCACAAATTATTGACGTACACGGTGGAAAGAGAGAATGGACTCCTGCAAGAGGTCCTCTGACCTTCACATTCCCATTATGGAATAGGTGTGTGGTTAGTGGGCATACAATAATTAAACAAACATTTTTGAAAAGAAAAATCAGTAAAATGTAGGGCTGTGGAGTTCAGCTGAGAAAGGGCTTGCCACATATTCATTAGTACCTGAGTTCGATTCCCTAGCACCCATGTAAAAGCCCTGAATTGCATCATGCCTGCAAATGCAGGTAAAAGCCATGTACATGAATCGTAAGCACTGGGGAAATGGAGACTGAGGCTTGCTGGCCAGGCAGTATAGCCAAATTGGTAGGAAGTTCCCCGAAAGACCTGTCTCAAAAGAATAAGGTGGAGAGGGGTTAAGAAAGCCACTGGACATCAACATCTATACTATACACACACACACACACACACACAGCATACATACTAATGTGCATACACAAAAGTCAAATGTATTTACCTAACTTCACCTTTATATACACTCAAATTATATATAAATATGTTAATGTATCGTTTACTTGGTTTATTAAATATGAATGAGTTGGAAGAAAAGCCTGGATTCAAGTCCTGGCTCTAGAGACAAGTGATATGAGCCCCCGAGCCTTTCAAACTCCCATAGCCTGACTGTGTAATGTGTGGATGGACTGCCTGGAGGGTCTCCAAAGGTCTGGTCCTAAGAGTCTGACTTCACAGCCTCTAGCCTCTGAAAGGCACGCACTGAATCATGGGGGATGCTCTGTGCCTGACTCAATTCCCACCCCAGGCACAGAGCAGGCTGAGTCAGCGTAATCTGGTCCAATGCCAGCCCTGGCCCCGCATAGTCTAGATACAGCCTGGAGACCCAGCAGCACTGTGGGATCTGCCCCACCCCGCTCGGCCTTCTGTGTGAGAATCCCCCTGACTAGTACTCAGCCTGCATACCGTCATAGGGACACTCTAAACACTGAGGCTGGAAGGAAGGCACACGCCCCTCCCCTTGGAGTCCACTTACCAGACCTCCCGCTCAGGCTCTACCGGATGGGGGAGGGGTGGGAAAGGAGCCTTTGTTTTTCTTCAGCTTGCAGTGTGTTCGGGAGAGATAGGTCTTACTAATTTTGGCTTAGTGAGATTTTTTTTGAACACATTATTAACTTTAAATTCGAAGAGATGGGATTTTTGTCTGCCTTGTGGTTCCAAAGGCCTATAAAATAAATGCACATTTTTTTTAACTTCCCCACTTTGGGAAATAGGTACTGTTCTTATATTCCTTCTTTAAAATTAGTTATAAAGCTGACATTCCACGTCCCCTCCCCCCCCCATCAAGTAATACCAGTTTTTGTGTAACTTTGCAAAATTCCCTGGATTACCTCTTATCTCGGGTGGCTACCTGAGCTGTTGAACTGCTCACTGAAAGGGTAACCAACCACACAAATAAGTCTTTCAAAGCGCGCCAGCACGTCTTGAAATCCTACAGACTTTTGAATGCAAAGCAAAAGGAAGGGAGGTGGAGGGCTCATCTTAACTGTCAATCACCTGCTAGCAAAGCTTGCAGGAACAAAGGAGGAAGACAAATACTTGAGGCCAGGGATCAACACTGTCAATCATTCTTCGTTTAAAATAATTCAAAAAGAATTACCTTGAAGGAGAAGAGAAACAGAAAATACTTCTTAGCACCAGTCTTGCTGTAAGTGATTATTTAATAACCTGTTGACCTGGGTATGGGGTTTAAAGTAATGTGTAAAGTAAAGATCAAGACAGGGGAGCTAGAGAGACAGCTCAGTGGTTTGGAGCACTTGACTACTCTTACAGAGGACCCCCGTTTGGGTTCCCAGCATCCACACAGCAGCTAAAATTATTCGGGACAACTTCTTCTGAGTCCTGCAGGTACCAAGCAGGGTGTAGCGTTCACGCATATGCACATAAAATAAACCTTTTAAATGTTTTAGAAGATTAAAACAGAAAGAGCTTGGTAAATGAGAAAAGCTGCACCAAAGACAAACTATAGACTTTATAAAGGAAAATTTATAAAGGAAAACTAACTATAGATTAACAAAGAAAAAGTAAGGTGTAAAATCAAGGGAACACACACACACACACACACACACACACACACACACACTTCTCAATGTGAATAAATCCCCATTGTTACAAAACATTACCAGATTCTTTTGCTCAACAGTGGAAGATTCTCCAAGAGTGTTCGTATTAAGTGGCTTACTCCGAGTGTCTCAGAGTCCTGCTTTGCCTGGTTTATCTTCTCATAATACTGAGGTAAAGGCTAGAGTGTGGCTTCCCCAATAGTAATTTGAAAGGTGTCGAAGCAGAGCCCGGATTCAAAAGGCTAACCTCTGAGCACAGAAGATGCAGGCTTTCTCTCTAGGATGGCCAACTCTATGTCAATGGGACACACGCTAGAGTTATCTGAAAGGAGGGAACCTCAGTTGAGAAAAAGCCTTCGTAAGATCCAGCTGTAAGGCATTTTCCCAATTAGTAATTGATTGGGGAGGGCCCAGCCCATTTGTGAGTGGGACCATCCCTGGGCTTGTAATCCTGGGTTCTGCAAAAAAAAAAAAAAAAAAAAAAAAAAAAAAAGCAGGCTGAGCCAGCTATGGGAATCAAGCCAGTAAGGCTTATAAGAGAATCAACCCTTTCCTCCCCAAGTTGCTTCAGTCATGGTGTTCATCGCACAATAGTAACCCCGACTGACGGGTTGACTGCTACCGTTGCTTGGATGAGTTACAGCTGTAACTGTCAACCTTCCCAAGGCTGTGACACTTTAATACAGTTCCTCTAATTGTAGCGAGCCCCAACCATAAAACCGTTTTCACGGCTACTTCATAACTGTAATTTTGCCACTGTTCTGAATCATAATGTAAATATCTGTATTTTCTGGTTGTCTTAGATGACCCCCCTAAGGGGTCGAGATCCACAGGCTGAGAACCACTGAGTTATGGTTTCTCGGTCCCATTTCCCTGGACTTAACATATCTGGCCTTTCCAGTGGTTACCTTGACAGCCATATAGAGATTCAGTAGTGGCATTCGCTCCTGGTTATGTTGGGTTATTCCCATCTGACCTTTGTTTCTGACGCCCATTATAATATAACTTAGCAAACATGTTGTACTTCTTTTAAAAAAAAAAAATATATATATATATATAATTATGTGTGTGAGTACACTGTAGTTGTCTTCAGACACACCAGAAGAGGGCATCAGATCCAATTACAGATGCTTGTGAGCCACCATGTGTTGCTGGGAATTGAACTCAGGACCTCTGGGAAGAGCAGTCAGTGTTCTTAACGACTGAGCCACCTCTCCAGCTCCCCATTTTGTACTTTCTTTAGATAACTCCAATACCGCTTCATATCTTCTCCAAGAATTCCATAACCAATATACTTTTAAAATATGGAAGCCAGGGGTTGGGGATTTAGCTCAGTGGTAGAGCACTTGCCTAGCAAGCGCAAGGCCCTGGGTTTGATACCCAGCTCAGGAAAAAAAAAAAAATATATGGAAGCCAAGAAAAAAAATGTAATCTCCCAAATATTTTTTTCTTTTAAAAAGAAACCCAAGTGGCTAGGGAAAATAGATAGTTTAATCAGCACAGTGCTTGCAGCTCATGGTACTGAGTTCAATTCCCAACACACTTGTGAAAAAATGTGCACGGTGGCCAACTTGACACCCAAGAACCATGCACACAGAGTCAGGAGAATTCTTGATGCTCACTGGTTGGCCAGCCTAACGAAATAGACTCCATGTTTCGATGAGAGATTACATCTCATAAAATCAAGGCAGGAGGACGGGTGTGGTAGTGCACACCTTTAATCCCAGCACTTGAGAGGCAGAGGCAGGTAGATCTCTATTAGTTCAAAGCCAGTTTATTCTATATAATAAATTCTGGGGCAGCCACAGGACACAATGGACTCCTGTCTCAAAACAAACAAAAACAAACAAACAAACAACAACTTCCAAGCTCAACGTTTGAAAGCACTGGCTGCTCTTGCAAAGGACCTACGGTTGATTCCCAGCACCCATCTAGCAGCTAACAACAACGAGTAACTCTAGTTTCCAGGGGATCCAGAGCCTTCTGACCTCCCAAGGCACAAGGCATGCACATAATGCACAGACATATAGAGATAGAAATAAAGATAGAGATAAAATTAGAGAGGGCTTCTTGGGAATGAAGTTGATCACATGCAGAAGCACACACATGAATGCATACATGCGCGCATATATATATATATATATATACATCTGTGGATGCTCACATACACACATACACACACACAAACACACACACACACACACACACACACACACACACACACACACGAGAGAGAGAGAGAGAGAGAGAGAGAGAGAGAGAGAGAGAACTTCAACCCAGCTTACGTTGCCTATTTTCCTAAAACAAAATTCTTTCTCTTTAAGCAAAACTACTCAAGCCTACAAGCTAGGGTGGAGGTTAAAGAGGTCACAGAGGAATTCTTCCAGAGAGAGTGGAAACATGCCTACACCCTTCTGACTAACCAGAGACAGACGCCCAGAAGTTGGTGGCGGGTGCCCTACAAAAGAATTCCTGCTGCAGAAGAACGCCTGCCCTCAGGCCGGGTGTTTTGAAAGCTGTATTTCTTCGCCAACAGTATTTGTAATGTTGGAGCTACACACAGGACACGCATCAAGAACAGAAGATGGGAGGGTGGAAGGAAGAGGGAGATTAGAAAAAAATATGACACCTTGGCTTTTTTTTTTTAATTTTTGTTTTTTCTTTTCTTTCTTTCTTTTTTTTTTTTTTTTTTTTTTTTGGAGCTGGGGACTGAACCCAGGGCCTTGCGCTTGCTAGGCAAGCGCTCTACCACTGAGCTAAATCCCCAGCCCCTACATTTGTTTATGCTGTATTTATGCATGTGGTGTGCGTACACCACATAGAGAGGTCAGAGGACAGCATTAAGGAGTTGGTGCTTGCCTTCCAGCACGGAGCCTCAGGGATGGAAGACAGGTAGTGGGGATTATACCTGCTAAACCACCTCATGGCTACCAGCCAGAGCTAGGCTCTTTTACGGGCTTCGTCTCCCTAGGAGGCCGGGTATTCCCCCCATTTGACTCTGTAAGTAAGGTACAGGACTTGATCTCCTTCGGAGCTCATCGTCTGCATTTGCTGCAATCTCAAAAATACCTTAGCAAAATGCCCATTTAGGTTTATTTAATGGAACTTGCAAATAATCGATGTCACGATGTCACGTATTTTCTAAACAGCAGAAGGCAATGTGTCACCAAAAAGCACAAGCTCCGCCCACATCTCAGCCCCGCCACTCAACCTGCATGACCTCTGACCTCTGACTTCTCAGTTTCCCTGTCGGTAAAACAGTGTACCTGTACCTGACCTCCGAAGGGTGAGGCTGGAGGATTCCCAGGATTCTGTGCATACCCAGCATAGCCCCTAGAACACAAACTGAGACTCAAGAAACAGCAATCAGCCCTCAGCTTCTATCCAGAAGTGCCTTGGTAATTAACATTTTTTGAATGCTTTCTTTTGTTTTTCCTATGGGCCTGATCCTTGTAAGCATTTTATTCTCAAAACTTTTCAAAGAGTTGTGATATAAGAAACTGAAACCTGGGCTACGCCTTTAA
Organism: Rattus norvegicus; assembly: GCF_021556685.1. Lineage (NCBI taxonomy): Eukaryota > Metazoa > Chordata > Mammalia > Rodentia > Muridae > Rattus > Rattus norvegicus. Next base: position 8,404,679 of record NC_141534.1, read on the forward strand.
ATGCGAGTATTTTATCTCCCAAATATCTCTCTCTCTCTCTCTCTCTCTCTCTCTCTCTCTCTCTCTCTCTCTCTCTCTCTGCTGTGGTGTTGTCTTTTGTTAAGTATTGTAACCCTGGCTCCCAAGGCCTGGTTGCCCCCAGGTCAAGAGAATCAGCAATACTGTGTAACCTTGCCTTGCAAGTTATAACTGATTGGTGAATACAGATGCCTGCAGCCTATAGCTGCATAGAAGAGAGACAGATGGGTTGTTTGTTTGTTTGTTTGTTTGTTTGTTTTTTGGTTGCTGGGCTTGGGGTCATAGGCACATGAGAAGGATGAGGAAGAAGACGGAGAGAGGAGAAGTCATAGGGTTAAGAATCTTGAAAACATGACCTTGAGAGCTTCCAGTTGGAGTGAAGAGCATCCCAGATAGGACATGGCAAGTTATATATCGTGGGGTTGATAGGGAAGTAGGGAAGTTTAGAGGGTAGATATCTGCCTAGCTTTAGTGCATTAAAGGCTTATTATAAATATAGAAGTTGTGTGTCTTTTATCTGGAAACTGAATAACCAAGGCTGGGTAGAAACCCCTGACGTGAGATTAAATATCTACCACACCGCTCGCTTGCGCGCTCTCTCTCTCTCTCTCTCTCTCTCTCTCTCTCTCTCTCTCTCTCACACACACACACACACACACACACACACACACACACACACACAGCTGGAGAGATAGCTCAGTCGTTAAGAGGCACTGGCTGTTCATCCAGAGTTCCTGAGTTCAATTCCCAGTACTCACATGGTGGCTCACAACCATCTGTAGTGGGATCTAATGCCCTCTTCTGGCACACAGATGTACATGCAGAGAGAATACATATACATAAAATGGATAAACAAATCTTTAGGACTAGAGAGATGACTCAATAGTTAAGAGCACTGACTGCTCTTCCAGAGGTCCTGAGTTCAATTCCCAGCAACCACATGGTGGCTCACAACCATCTGTAATGAGATCTGATGCCCTCCTCTGGTGTGTCTGAGGACAGCTACAGTGTACTCATATGCATTAAAGATTTATTTATTAAAATAAATTTATTAAAGATTTATTTAAAATCTTTAAAAATAGCAAACACAAACAGACCAAGGAAAAAAAAAATCCCCACCAGAGGTGCCTCTTAGTAAATTCAGCACCTTGATTTTGATCTTGAACCTTTCAGACTCTAGAACGATGAAAACTGCATCCCCATTATTTAAGCCATCCAATCTATGGCGCTTTGTCATATCAGCCTCAGTTGACGGGAAGGCACTTAGCAAGGCTGAGAAAAGTCATCCAAATGCACAAAGCTAGTAGAAGCTTGTGCCAGAACTTGTGGAAGTGTTTGACACCAGCATTAGACCCTCCCCACCGACACTAAATCACACTCCCACCCTGTTACTTGTACCTCATTTCTTTATCTCAGACATGGACAAAACCTACATGGAGACAGTTTAAGTTCCTCCTCTCACCCTGGCATTCTGGGGATTAGATTTAGGGCTTTATGCACCCTAGGCAAGCTGTCTACCAAGTATGGTATCAGTCCGGACATTCTACAGACAGTGACAGGAACTGGCTTTTGATCCAGGGTTTGCAGGAGCCAAAAGCAAATGGATGACAGTAACAGGGAAGAATGCCTTTCTAGAAGTACATTTTAGGATTATTCCTCTTATCATTATAGCCCTGGCCAACTCAAATTACTCTTTAAAGGATGGGAATAAAAGCCACCTACAGTGTGTTTTCTTCCTTCCTTCCTTCCTTCCAACCTTCCTTTCTTCTTTCCTTCTTTCCTTCCTTTCTTCCTATCTTTCTTGTGTGTGTGTTTGTGTGTGTTTTGAGACAGGGTCTTTCTGTGTATCCCTGGCTGTCCTGGAACTTGCTCTGTAGGCCAGGCTGGCCTCAAACCCACAGAGATCCACCTGCCTCTTCCCTTGAGTTCTGGGATTAAAGGTATATGCCATCACTGCCCAGCAACAGTGTATTTTTGTACAGCGCATAGGTCCTCAAGATATAGGACCTACAAGGCTTGTGCATTACTCATGGAATATCCATCAATTTCCTGCAGGCATCCCTTGGGATTTTAGAGCAGAACTTGTGTGATTACCTTGCAAAACTTCCAGAAAGTTCAGCTCAGCCTCACTCCTTTTCAGCCCCACCTCCAATCTTCATGCCAGACCGCAGTGCATGATAGGCAGGTGTGGGCCACAACCTCTGCTTTCATGTTTTTCCAGTGATTCAAAAAAAAAATATTTTGTCCATCTTAAAACCACACAGGAGAGCCGGGGAAGTCGAGCAACTTCTCCACGGTTCAGGAAGTTGACATTTATTCACATTCATGGCCTAAAGCCAAGTAGAGCAGTCCATGCCTGTCACACCGGTACTTGGGAGGTAGAGGCAGGAGGATCAGGAGTTAAAGGTCATCTTTGCCTACAAAGAGAATGCCAGCCAGCCTGGGCTTTAAGAGACCCTGTGTAAATAAGTAAATTAACCCCAAAGATGACCTGATTATTTTAGCGGCATCGATATACTCGTTGCCTGTGTTGTCAGTCAAAAGGATTGTAGACTCAACAGAGATGCCGAGTTAGTTCCTTAAGCACCAGCGACATTGGGTAGCTTGAGATGGGGGTATTTGTGAGATCCAAAGTCCCCGTCCCCTCTTCTGTGAGGAAGGGTGACAAATACAAGGAAAACAAACAAACAAACAAACAAAAAGTCACATAAATGGACTTTTAGCATTGGACTTCTTTCTGCAAACATGTGATCTATCTCTCTCTCTCTCTCTCTCTCTCTCTCTCTCTCTCTCTCTCTCTCTCTCTCTCTCTCTCTCTGGTATTTTTAAGCCCAGTGGCCCTTTTCTGTTATTTTTCTGTTGAAGCAGGCTTTCAGGAGATTCCTAGGTTGTTCATTTACTTGTTCTCTCACAAACTGAGCTCTTCCTGTAGATTTCCACCAAATGGTTCCCCTAAGGAAAACCTTTCTGTGCTGTTGACTCTAAACAAAGCTTTGAAGTCAGTAGTCTTTTCTGATAGGCTATTTCTCGTCCGGTGAGAAGAGCCAATACAAACCAGATTAGATAAGGGTAAATGCAGGTTTATATCGGGAAGCTGGTCTCAGGTGAGTTCACTGGCCCCAAGGATTGAGGCAAGGGGAGTGCCATGTAGAGAGAAGAGTGGGGAGAAAGAGTGAAAGGATGCTAGCACTGAGAGAGAAGAGAAGAAGAAAAGAGAGACCGAAATGTACAGACTCTATAGGGAAGAGCCTCTGGGAGAAGGGCAGTCCAGCCTCTGGGCTGGAAAGTTCAGGCGTGGGGGCAGGGTATGCCAGGTGGGGACTGAGGGATTCTGGGAGAACCTGGAGACAAGGTCTGCTTTGATATATAAAATACATACCTCGGTCCCTTGGCCAGCATCTGAAACCAGACATCTTCTCTGACGGCTACAAAGTACTTGGAAAAAAAAAGTAAGACCAAAATAATAATATTAAAAAAACCTTAAAAATATTCACAAAATGAAATTATAATTTTAATGCCTGCCTTGACCCTCAGCACTCCCCTTGCTGTGATGGGTAACTTTGGTTAGGTTACAAAGCATACAGCCCCCCACCCCCATCCCCACCCCCACCCCTGCCTCGGGTGGGTTTCAGTTTTTTCAGTCTATAATATAGAGATAATAACATCATTTGCCGGTGTTGCTACCCAATTCAAGGTGCCGTGTAGAAACGAATCATCTATGCTCACATGTGACACAGAGACACTTAACTCTAGCTATAGTTCTAGCTTAAGGTTTGTCACGGTGCTGAAGTAAAATCATGGAATGCCGAGGTAGCTGCTCGAAATCTGTGAGCACATATCGGGAAGAGACATCAGAAGAGAAGGGTGAATTCATGCCAGGGTCCTCCGCTTTCTTTCTCCACTGACGCAGCTCAGGTCTTGCCTGCAGTTAAGATAGGTGTTCCCACATCAATGAAGTAATAAGATGACCCAACCGTGCCTCTGAGCACATCTCTCAGGTGATTCTAGACGCTGTCAAGCTCATTGTTGAAGCTAAGTACTCAGTATCAAAAGAAGCTACCTGATCATAGGCAACGTATTCCCCCAAACACGGGGCACAGTGAAAAGTAGTGTGGATGTGAACATCAACCTAGCCTTAGGAAGCATCCTGGATTACCTCGGCACAAACCATTCCCCACTTCCTTATTCCTTCCCCTCATAGCACTGTGGGGTTTTTCCCCCCACCCCCATGGATTGCAAACCTTAATTCTTGCTCCTGTTTATTTCCTCATTTTTTTATTTAGACATCTATACCAGCATTAAACACTGGATATATTCACCGAATACTTGTCAGGAGAGAGGAACACGAACGAGCGGAAGAGTAAAGGAATGTGGTCAGGTGAGCTGAATAAGTGACTAGGAACCAGAATTTGGAGGTGGCTCTGGACCTGACAGGTTCCTCCTGGGACAGACCTCCGAAGGTTGGTTGTTAACGGAAAAAATTCTGTGAGTATGCATAAAATATGAAGTCGTACCTTCAGGCTGATTTGGACAAGACTCTAGCCTGTGCCTGCCTCCCAACCTTACCTCCAACCCGGGAGGAACGGCATCAGCATCATCAGGGACTTGCTGAGTCTGAAACGCCTAATCCTGCTTCTGACCATCATGTCTTCAGATGCTACTCACTGCCATGCTTCTATGAGCAGAGAACTAAGCTTCCTTATTTTGAAGATTCCTTTTCATTGTTTTAGAAATGCGTATGTGTCTTAGTTAACTTTCTGTTGCTGGGACAAAACATCACGACAAGGCAACTTATAAAAGGAAGTGGCTCACCGTTCTAGAGGGTTTGATTCTGTAACCATCATGGTAGGGAGCACAGCTCTGGGGCAATAGCTGAGAGCTTACATTGGATCAACAAGCTCGAGGCAGAGTGAGCTAACTGGAAATGGCATGGGCTTTTGAAAAGTCAAAGCCTGGTCCTTAGTAACATAACTCTTCCAACAAATGGACACTTTCTAATCCTTCCGAAGCCGTTCCATCAACTGGGGACTAAGTATTCAAATATAAGAACCTAGGACGGCCATTCTTATTCAAGCACACATGCGTACTTATTCAAGCGCACCTGCAGCGAGCTGCAGGGAGCGCGCATGCTCAGGAGCGCGTGTGTGTATATACACACACACACACACACACATGCACGCATGCACACACACACACACACTCACTCACACACACACACACACACACACACACACACACACACACACACACACACACACACATACACATATGCTAGGAGCTGAACTTAGGTCTTACCTGCTGGGCCAGCATCCCAGTCCAGGGTTAACAGTGTTTGAAGTGATGAGAATTGTTGAACAGCATTCAGCTCATACATCCCTCTTCTCTTCTTGGTCTCTGTAGCTACAGAATGGCCTCAGTCATGGGAGGCCCTGAAAACTTCAGCACGAGGAGACTTTTAAATGGCGGTTATTCTAGGATATTCCAGCCAGAAGCCAAAACTTATTGGCCACCCAAGAGAGAAACTCAAAAGTCCCACAGCAGGGGCTCAAAATTAGAGGAAAAGAAAAAAAAAAAAAAAGATGGCGCTGGACAAACATACATGAACTCTGAGAGGAATAATCTGTCCACTCGGGAAAATTTCAAGCGTGCTTGTGGAAAAATCCTTAGGATACAGACAGTAGATGAAAGGGGGCAGTGGGAGGAAGCCTGAACATTTTTAATGAATCAGGACTCTCAGGCATCAGATGTTCATGAGTCGAGCCCGGGAGAAACTCAGCAACATCCAAACATTTTGGAATAAGGACCTCCTGCCGCTGCTCTTAAAGACAACTTTGTCTTACCTGCCTTTGTGTTTGTTTTATAATGAACCGATTGTTTTCGGAATGAAGGAGCATTCCTACCGGTTCCCTTAGAAGGCTTGAGGGTGTGGCTTCAGTAAGCACATGCGCGCAGGCGCACACACCCCACATTTTCTGAGTCAGACTTTCCAGTGAATGGGTTGAGAAGACATCTTGGGTTCCCCTTGGCTGTCAGGGAGTTCGTTGTAACACAGTAACTACATTTCAGTTCCGTCTACTCATCTTATGTACAGATGCCAAGTGCCCCACAAGAGAAATTTCCAGAAGGTACAGATGATGCTTTAGTCGGTCTACGAGCTCTCGGGACTATCTTTGAAAAGCAACTACCTCAAGCTAAATGCTTGATTCCCGGAAATTTGAAGCTGTTTAGTTGACTGAGAGAAAGGTCTTGTAATGGTTGGTAGTTGTAAGTCTCTGATATTCTCGCATATTCAACACACACACACACACACACACCCCTACCTTTGCCATTTTTGCCTAGCTAGGAAAAAGCCCAGTGCTGCCAGCCAAGTGCCTTAATTGACCCGTGGGCGCCATTCTCCATGGGAGTGAGTTATGAAAGGGTTAAAAGGCAGTTGTGGTATCCATGGCCCAACTGTGGGCCTCGCATAATAGATGTTTGTAACTGTACACAGGCATGGCATAATGCTTTAAAAATTGGCTGGGAGGACCAGTCAGATGGCTTATCTCGTAAAGGGGCTTGCCACCAAGCCTGATGACCAGAGTTCAATACCTATGACCCACAGAGTGAAAAAGATTCTAACCCCCACCCTCGCCAGGAGGTTGTCCTCGTACCTATACACTTGTGCCAAGGCACACTTACCTCCTAAACAAATAAGTAAATGTAATTGTCTTAGGGTTTTACTAAATTCGAACAGACACCATGACTAAGGTAACTCTTATAAAACACAACATTTATTTGGGCTGGATTACAGGTTCAGAGGTTCAGTCTTTTGACGGTGGGAGCATGGCGGCATCCAGGCAGGAACGATGCAGCCAGAACTGAGTTCTACATCTACATCTGAAGGCTGCTAGTGGAAGACTTGTTTTCAGGCAGATAGGGTGAGGGTATTTTTTTTTCTCTTCTTTTTTTTTCGGAGCTGGGGACCGAACCCAGGGCCTTGAGCTTGCTAGGCAAGCGCTCTACCACTGAGCTAAATCCCCAAGCCCTAGGGTGAGGGTCTTAAGCCCATGCCCTTAGCGATGCACATATTCCAACAAGGCCACACCTCCCAGCAGTGCCACTCCCTGGGCTAAGCATATACAAACCATAACAGTAATTTTAAAATGAAAAACAATGTCCACTGGGCCTGGTGGTGCCTGCCTTTAACCCTAGTGGTCAGCAGGCAGAAGCAGAGAGAATCCTGTGAGTTTCAAGGGCAGCCTCGCTTACACAGCAAGTTCTAGGATAGCCAGAGCTACACGGAGAGATCCAGTTTCCATCACCAGCATCATCAACAACAACGACAATTTTAAAAGATTATTTTCCTTTTAATTCAGCTGTAGCCCTTCTGGGACTTTCTTATGAAATAAGTCCATCCGATGCTGTTATATCGTCAACTACTCCCCCCACCCCCTTGAGACAGGGTTTCATGTAGCCCAGGTTGGTCTCAAACTTCCTATGTAGCCAACGATGCCTTAAACACAGTCTTCCTGCTTCCACACCTGGAACGCTGGATTTGCTATGTGCACCGTAGCTGGGGAGTCGGGAATCAAACCCACGACCTCATGTATACTTAGGCCAGCATTCTACCTACTAAGTGAATCACCAGCTCCCAGTGGGAACTGGAGAAACTGTGGGTTTTGTTTTCTTTAGACTCAAGAGTACATTTATTAATTTTGACCTCGCACATGCTGAGCGAGTGCCGAGACTAACACCGAACTTTTTTCTCCCTTTGGTTTTCTGAGACGGGTTATCTCTGCGTAGCTCTGGCTGTCCTGGAACTCACTCTGTAGACCAGGCTGGCCTCAACTCAGAGATCCCCATGCCTCTGCCTCCTAAGTTCTGGGATTAAAGGTGTGCGTGCCAACACTGCCCTACCATTAAACCTTAGCGTCCTCTCGTGTGTGTGTGTGTGTGTGTGTGTGTGTGTGTGTGTGTGCGCACGCACAAATGAGTGTTGTCAAGACGGCTTTGAACTCATTCTGTAGCCAGCCCAAGTCTTCAATGAACAGTTCTTCTGCCTCATCCCCCTCAGTCACTGGAAATACAGGTCCACGCCACCACATCCAGTTACTGCTCATTTTAAAATGTGAAAAAAGGTATAAAAATTGTTGATAATTGTACCCCATCGTTGGATCATAGCTGCATCTTCTTTAAATAAAGAAAGCATTTAAGCATTTAAGCATTTAAATAAAGTTAGCATCTAGGTGTGTCCTTCAAGCAGGGAGAAGCAAGAACTGTAAACCAGGCAGTGTTTGTCTCGGGGTGGCTGTGGGGTGGGTAGTATTTAAGAAGGGGGTGGGTAAGTTTACAGACCATCCATCTATTTAAGGCATTCGGTTCAGTGGCTGTTACTAAACATACAGAGCTGTGAAAACATTTCCACAATTCATCGTCAGGACATTCCTATCAATACCAATTGATCCTTCACGCCTTTTCCAGCCACCAGCTCCAGGCAACAACTGATCCACTTTCCGCGCACACAGCCTAGCTGCTTTCTGGCATTTCGTTTAAAATGGAATCGTACGGTATTTGGCCTTTCGAGTCTGGCTTCTTTCTCCCAGCATTTCTCACGAATGGGGCTTATGTACTGGTAATTTCTCACCCCCTCCAATTTTCTGTAGGATCCTCGTCTGTTTATGTGAATGTAGCCCATTTGCCTCTCCATTTGACATTTAACGTAGGACTAGACCGTGACCAATTCTTCATGATCAGGAACAATGACACCCACAAGCATTTGTGTGCATCTGTGTTTGTAAGCAAAGGTCCTACCTTCCTCTCTGTACACATCCTGAAGTGAAATTGCTTTCCTGTGGGGTAGATCTCTGTTTAATTTCTAAAGAAACTTCCAGATTCCTTACGACCAGCTGCACCACTTGTGTTCCCACCAGCAGCGTCTGAACATGGCAGTTTCTTCCACACCACCGCCCATGTTTACTGCTGACTTTTAGAAACTTGTTTGGATATTTTGCCTGGAGGCATCTTTATGTACCACATGCATGCAGTGCCCACAGAGGCCAGAAGAGGCTGTGGGATCCCCTGGAGTTGTAAATCATCACAATTGACCATGCAGTGCTGGGAATCAAACCCTGGTCCTCAGGAAAAGCAGCTGTTGCTCTTAACCTCTGAGCCTTCTCTCAGGCACCACTGTCTGACTTTAGCGTTACTACCGTCCTCGTCACCATCATCGTCATTGCCGCCATCATCATCATCACCACCACCACCACCACCATCTCATCGTCATCATCATCATCATCATCATCATCATCATCATCATCACGATCATCATCACCATTGTCAACATCATCATCATCATAACCATCATCACTATCATCACCACCATCATTGTCACCATCATCGTCATTGTCGCCAACAATATCATCATCATCACCACCATCACCATCATCATCATCATGCTAGTAGTTATCAAGAAGTGCCACGTTATGGCTTTCATTCTTGTTTTCCTAAGAAGTGACAAGATTTCCCATCTTCACATCCTTTCCCCCATTTCTAAAACTGCATTGCCTTTCACTGTTTGCTCTCTTCTACAGAAGCTCTAGCTGTTTGCTAGGTGTACGCTTTTCAAATATTTCCCCCCATCCTGTGGGTTTTTTTCCCCTTATTCCTAAATGGTTGTCTTTCGAAGTTGTGAAGATAATTTGTCATCGTTGCTGCTGCTGCTGCTGCTGCTGCTGCTGCTGCTGCTGCTGCTGCTGCTGCTGCTGCTGCTGCTGCTGTTTTGGGGAATAAGTCAAATATGTAGCTGGGGATGACCTTGAACTTCTGATTCTCCCGTCTCTACCTCTCCATTACTGAGATTATAGGCATGTATTACCAAACAAATAAACCCTTGCATTTGAGGCTAGGGCTCTGCCCATGGAACTACACACCTAGCCTGTGATGGGTAATTTTGCTGGTTTCTAATTTACTCTTCAATGGGCCAGGCATTATGTCTTCCTGTATTCCTCATCTTCATCTTCGCATACGGGAGGAGGGAAGGATGTAAATTCATATTTTTTTATGTGTAGGCATCTAATTGCTCCGACACCATTTGTTTCAAAGGCAATTCACATTGAGTTACCTTGGCCCCTTTTTTTTCAAAAATCAATTGGCCATGACTACACTGTTTATTTCTGGGCTCTCGGTGTTTCCCATTGATTTCTGTGTCTTCTCGTATCAATTCCCCTCTGTCCTGATTGCTGTAGTTCTATATTAGGTTTGAAAGTGGGAACTGTGTTCATCTTCTTGTGACACCTCTGCTCTGCATTTTGAATTATAGCTACCACTTTGCTCCTGTTTTGCTGCCAGCTTCCCTGCCATGGCATGCTTTCTCTCAGAGTACCTGATACTAGGCCAGTGACTCCTTCCCCTCCTCCTCCTCCTCTCCTTCTCCTTACTATATGCTATGGTTTGGAAATTGAGGAATAAGGCTTTATTTGAGTGGAAGGCACTCTGCACATCCACCAAGCATCAGCTGCTAGCAGAGGGAGTCCTAGGCTGTGACAGCCTCTGGAGCTGTTACCAAGGATGGAGGATTCAGATGGCTCAGCGGTTAAGAGCACTGACTGCTCTTCCAGAGGTCCTGAGTTCAAATCCCAGCAACCACATGGTGGCTCACAACCATCCGTAATGGGATCTGATGCCCTCTTCTGGTGCGTCTGAAGACAGCTACAATGTACTTATATGTAATAAATAAATACATCCATTTTAAAACCTGGAGAATTCTTCCTACCTCTCTTTGTCCTTCCCTCCCTTTCTTCCTTCCCCCATCCCTTTCTCCATTCCATGTTTACCAATGAAGCTCATAGCAAAGATGGAGACAGCTGTGTCCCTGGTCACAATACACCTGAGGTACTAAGACCATGTGTGGACATCACCATGTGACATTTTTTAACCTACTTTCCTCCTGGACACCAGCTCTCCCCACCCAAGTCTGTGTATTTCTGAGAGTTTATTCTTGACTCCTGGCCAGTGAGTGTGTCCCCTTTTGTCTTAGTTTGGGTTTCTACTACTGTGAAGGCACTACAACCAAGGCAACTCTTATAAAGGCAAACATTTAATTGAGGCTGGCTTACAGTTTCAGAGGTTCAGTCCATTATCATCATGGTGGGAGGCATGGCAGCATCCAGGCAGGCATGGTGCTAGGGAAAGAGCTAAGAGTTCTACATCTTGTTCCATAAGGAGCAGAAAGGACTCTGTTCCACACTGCGTGTAATCTAAGTATGCAAGAGACCTCAAATCCCCCCTCCACAGTGACACACTTCCTCCAACAAAGCCACACCTACTCCAGCAAGGCCACACCCCCTAATAGTGCCACTCCCTATGGCCCAAGCATTCAAACAACGAGTCTAAGGGGGTCAAACCTATTCAAGCCACCACATCCTCCTTTGGTGACCAGATTTCCTCTGTTTTCTGCTAAACTGAAGTGTGTGGTATAAGGCTAAAATTCTCTCAGCTTGCTATTAGAAGAGAAAAGCCTGCCTGGGATATAGACCCTTATAAGAACATGAAGCTGAGGGGGCTGGGGATTTAGCTCAGTGGTAGAGTGCTTACCTAGGAAGCACAAGGCCCTGGGTTCGGTCCCCAGCTCCGAAAAAAAAAAAAAAAAAAAAAGAACATGAAGCTGAGGAATGAGGAGGACAGTGAACCCTGACGCCTGAGATCTCTGTGAACTCCAATGTCTTTCCTGGAGCTCCTGCTGAAGTTTTTATCTGGGCAGGCTAAGCTTAGGCTGAACTTCCACAAATTCACATGGTTTATGAGGGGTTCTAACAATACGGAAAAGTCTGGAGTAGTGAGTGCGGGCAGGGCTGTGCTGAAGGCAAGCCTTAAAGAGATTCAGCTTGAAGAACAGTCCTGGGGGCACTTGTTCCTGGAGAGGTGGTATTTTAAAGGGGCAGGGTAGGGACTAAAGAGATGTCTCTTCAAATAGCAAAGAAACTGTGTTGTGAGAGTGATTACCTGTGTTGTGTTGGGCTCCATGGAGATGGACTGGAATCCGTGTTAGGAAGGTCCTGGAAACAGATTTGAAGTCAAGATGTTGACATTCTTAACAGTCCAGTCTGTCTGGAAATGTGATGGCCTGTGGTGATACTCTGTTTTCTGACTCCCAGAAGGGTTTCAGGTGACTCATCAGAGGTAGAATGGATCCAAATGACCACGATGAACCAGGAAGTTTTGTGTGCATGTGCCCATATATATGTTTGTGTGTACACACATGTGCATGTATATGCATGTGTATGTGTGCATGCGCATGTGTGTGCCTTACATGTAATATGTGTGTATATGTCTGTGTGTGATGTATGCGTGTGTGAGTGTGTCTATATATGTACGTGATTGTGTGTGTATGGCGTATGTGGGTGTAAGTGTGTGTGAAGTGGAAACTTATGGGTTCTTTGGAAAGTTGGTTGGATGGTGTTTTGCTGGGGCAAACACTTGAAGGAACATTGAGCTGAAGTGAACACAAGTGAAAGATTAAGGTAGACTTGTGAAGAAATGTTTCTCTGAAGCAGACACAGGTGAAAAGTTGTCTGCTAAAGCAAGCACGTGAAAGGACACGTGATGAAGGAGTCTTCGTTAACAATGCATGTATTGGTCCACCTTACATTGCATAGTTGAGCTGCAATGGATTTCGTAGAAAGAAACACATCTAAAAAGTTCTGGTGGTGTGCTGCAGTGTCTGGCCACTCCCTCGGACTCAGGCTGATTGGCCGAGTGACGTCAGCTGAGGCAGACTGAGGCCAGACCCTTGGAGGACATGTGATGTTTGGAGGGTGTAAGTAGGGTCTGACTGACAGTGACGGAGGCTGAGCTTGGCTTGGTTATAGAGCTAGCCATGTAATACTTATGGATCTCCCACTTTCACTTCCCCAAGAGGGGTACAGAGGAGAACTTCTCCTGATGTTCCTCTTGGTCCCTCCTGCTGATTGTCCAGAGGCCTGGCTGTCTCTGCTAGGCAGTGCCATCACTGCCACCGTAAGTGCCACTGATTCATGTTTGCTATCCTGACTCTACCAAACTGGACTGCTGGGTATCCATAACGCGTTTTTGGAGTGGATCAAGCTGCCGCTGCCTGCTAACCTGTGAACAGAACTGTGTGTGCATTATGCATATATGTATGTGTATATGTATGAGTATGTACATATGTGTATATATTTTTTAATTTTTATTTTGTATTATAACTGTTTTGCCTGCATGTATGTATATGTATGATGGTCATGGTTGGTGCCCACAGTGGTTAGAAGGCAGCACTGGAGCCCCAGGAACCAGAATCACAGATGGATGTGAGCCACCTTGTGAATGCTGAGCATTGAACCCTGGTCCTCTGCAGGAGCAACGAGTGCTATCCATCGCTGAGCCATCTTTCCTGTCCCAGTATGCTACATTTTAATAAGCACACATTCTGGTTTATATCCTTCAGACCGCTAAGGTTCACCTAGCTGAATTCTGAAACAGTAGCGAATTGGGATTTACCCACCCAGAAGCTAGGAAAGACAGTATCAGCTTGGGAGACTGCTTGGAAGCCAGCCAAGCTGCTCACCCTTGTGCAGACAGCCCGGTGCTGTAAAGCATTTCTCATTCATATTTCATTATCAAGAAATCCAAAGTACCAGACGGTATTGAGATTATGGTGAGCTCAGCATATTTTATTTAAGAAGCGATCCACGGGGAGAATTTAAGTTCTTTACCCCTTGCACAAAATCTCCGGCCTTAGATCCATCTAGATGTACCAATAATAATTGTAGTGCCAGATGACTCCATGACACTCTGGTTAGTTGCCAGGAGACTTCCTTCCAGTGATTTGGTGATGGTGATGTTAGCAGGAGCGCCTGGCTCTGTACCCAAGTCTTGTTTCGGGGCATAGTGGGGAATGTTTATTTGAGCATGAGCAACAATGTCTCAATGTCATTCTCTGAGGATTTGCACACCAAGCCCCAGGCTTCGTTGCTGCCTGCTCCCAGCTCCTACCCTAACTCCCTTGCTCCGGTGATACCAAGGTGAGCCCTGACCTCACCTGGATGAAGCTATTGATTCTGGCACTAGTTAGGGTTATCACTGCTGTGATGCAACACCGTGACTCTTAAAGCAACTTGGGGAGGAAAGGGTTGATTCAGCTTACACTTCCACACCACTGTTTATCATGCTAGGAAGTCAGGACAGGAATTCAAGCCGGACAGGCACCTGCAGGTAGAAGCTGATGCAGAGGCCATGGAGGAGTGCTGCTTACTGACTTGCTCTTCAGGGATTGCCTAGTCTGCTTTCTTATCAAACCCAGGACTACCAACCCAGGGTTGGAAGCACCCATAATGGGCTGGACCCTCTCCCATCAGTCACTAAGAAAAGGTCCTACAGTACTGTCTATAGCCTGATCATATGGAAGCATGGTTTTCTCCTATCAGATGACTTTAGCTTGTGTCAAGGTGACGTAAAACTATCTGGTACAGTCACTCTCGTGCTGTTCTCAACCGCTTTATGCTGGAAGAGTGGTTCTGGCCCTTGGCAGCTACAATATATGCAGTTCAGCTCTGACGCTAGCCACCTGCAGGTTACGTCAGACTCCATAAGTGTAAGGAGCAGTCCCGGTTACATGGCTCTCACTTCAGATGCCGGCTACAAGTGAGGACTCACCAGGCCACCTGCACAGCTGACAATCTGCCTACAAATTTGGGAACTTGGGCTACTTTTGTTAGGTTCAATAGTTTGCTAGAATGTGTTACAGTGGGGGCTGGAGAGATGGCTCAGTGGTTAAGAGCACTGCTCTTCCAAAGGTCATAAGTTCAATTCCCAGCAACCACATGGTGGCTCACAACCATCTGTGATTGGAAGGACAGTGTGGTCATAAACATAAGTAAATAAATATTAAAAAAAAAACAGAGGGGGCTGGAGAGATGGCTCAGTGGTTAAGAGCACTGACTGCTCTTCCAGAGGTTCTGAGTTCAATTCCCAGCAACCACATGGTGGCTCACAACCATCTGTAATGGAATCTGATGCCCTCTTTGGGTGTGCCTGAAGGTAGCCACAGTGAACTCACATAAATAAATCTTTAAAAAAAAAACAAACCAGAATGTCTTGCTGGATTCATGGACATACAGCACAGAAGGAGCCAGATCTCTGAGTTTGAAGTCAGCTTGGTCTACAAAGAGAGTTTCAGGACATCCAGGGCTGTTCCAAAAAAAAAAAATAAATAAAAATCAAAATCAAAATCAAAATAAATAAGAAAGAATGGTTAAGCAGGGAAGATTATCCTAAGATATTCTGACCAACCAAGACTTCCCGAAAGAGCTCGTGAGGTGCTCCATAATGACGAACCAAGAAACTCCTACCACAGAGGAATAAAGGTACTCGGAAGCATGACTTGACCACCGCAGAGGAATGACGGCTGTGTTCCACCTTGGTCTGGCGCATTCCCTGAATAAAAATAGCATTGGGTTTCTGCCTGCTCTGTCCATAACGTCAGTCCAAGCTCCTTATGTGACCATTTTTCAAATCCATCTACCTGATAGGGGAAGATTCAGAAAATATTGTGTTCTGCCTCATAGTAGAATAGAAAACAAGTTTAGCACAACCCCCATCCCCTTATATTTCAGTGAATAGAAGGGAAGAGCATTAGTGTTTGTACTTCTAATTAAGGAAATTGCTAAACAAGCAAACAAACAAACAGGCCTCTAGAAAAGGAATCAAGGCAATGTAAGAAAGGCGTCTATAGCCTGATCTCAGAAACTTGTATAAATTCAAACCCTCTAGCTTTCTGCTCATTTTGGAGAACATTGAAGAATTGACCAGCCTTCAGAATTGACAGCTGAAATTCAATACAGATCTCACACACACACACACACACACACACACACACACACACACACACACATGTGTCTCAAAAAAAAAAACCCAAACAAACTAATAAAATCTTCTCAATACATCCCAGAAACCTAAATTATCTCCTACAATTGGGAGACTCTGGAAATCTGAGCCATAGTTAAGGGTTCTCAGCATCTATTCTCCAGTTTATCGTTCGGGTGGATTAAAGGTGCATATTACTTTGACATGCACACCTCCTGTTCCTTCTCAAGAGAATAAATAATTACAGTGATTCATCTTTGTGTGTGGATAGTAGATAAAATGGTAAACTAACTATATTTAGCAAGTGATCGCCCAGGGACCTGCAAACAAATCAAAAGAAGAAGTCATAAGTGGATATTAGTACAAAGGCTCAGAATACCCAAGATACAATTCACAGACCACATGAGGCTCAAAAAGAAGAAAGACCCAAGTGTGGATACTTCAGTCCTTCTTAGAAAGGGGAACAGAAATACTCATGGGAGGAAATATGGAGACAAAGTGTGGAGCAGAGACTGAAGGAAAGGCCATCCACAGCCTGCCCCACCTGGGGATCCATTCCATATACAGACACAAACCCAGACAATATTGTGGATGCCAAGAAGTGAATGCTGACAGGAGCCTGATATAGCTGTCTCCTGGGAGGCTCTGCCAGAGCATGACAAATACAGAGGTGGATGCTCATAGCCAACCATTGGACTGAGAACGGGGTCTCCAGTGGAGGAGTTAGAGAAAGGACTGAAGTAGCTGAAGAGGTTTGCAACCCCAAAAGAACAACAACAACAATATCAACCAACCAGACTCCCCAGAGTTCACAGGGACTAAACCACCATCCCAAGAGAACACAGGGATGGACCTATGACTCCAGCTGCATATGTAGCAGAGGATGGCCTTGTCTGGCATCAATGGGAGGAGAGGACCTCGGTCCTATCAAGGCTCGATGCACCAGTGTAGGGGAATGTCAGGGTGGGGAGGTAGGAGGGAGTGGGTGGTGAGTGGTGGAGCATCCTCATAGAATCAGGGGGAGATATCAGGTTTCTGGAGGAGAAATCAGGAGAGAGGATAACATTTGAAATGCAAATAAAAAATACAATAAAAGAAAAAAAATGTCAAAAAAAAGATTGGGAACTTGAAAAAAAAAAGAAGAAACCATTTCTTTATGATTAAAGAAATGTACAAACACCAAGTTCTAACAAAGTGGAAATAAATATAGAGATTATAAATGGGAATGAGGGGTAAAGATTGTAAGTTTCCCAAGATCTAAACATCCATCTTGATTTTAACGCCCCATCCCTTACCACCATAAGAGTAGCTCCGTTTCTCAGGCTACTTTTTCTGTCTCATTTTCCGGACTTCCCCACCTGGTAAGAGTGCAGCCAAGCCCTTGCTTTGATTGCTATGGCCTCAAGGCCAACTCGAACCTTCAAGCTAGTGGTGGCTATTTGTGGTTCCTTTTTTCCCTTAGATGGCTGTCAGGACTCTGGTAAGACTCCCACTTACCAGCTTTCTCTTTCAGACTGGGATTTGATCGCTTCTTGGCCTCTTAACTAAGACCTAGAGCTCGAGCATGCCTAGCAATTCTATGCAACTGAGTTACCTTTCCAGCCTGAATAAATGACTTACTTTTGTCTGTGTGTCGTCGTTTTGCCATCTAACTCCCTATGTCCTCAAGGATGAGCTTCAGCTTCAGCTTCTGCTCCTCCAATCTGCATCACCCCATCCCGAGGTGGCAAGTGTCCCCTGCTACACTCAGCTTCAAATAAATGACCTAAGACTCTGGAAGTTCTAATGAGAGTGCTGGCCCATCCCTTTAGTCTACCAGCCAGGAGGCAGAGGCAGGAGGATCTCTGCAAGTTTAAGATCAGCTTGCTTTGTATAGTGAGATCCAGACCTGCCTGGGCTGCATTGTTGTGAATCCCTATCTCAAAAAAAAAAAAAAAAAAAAAAAG